>NW_022639509.1:578573-588858 GCF_010583005.1 Odontomachus brunneus | reverse complement strand
TATATATATATATATATATATATATATATATATATATATATATATATATATATATATATATAAGAATATGTAATAGATATATTTATATGTACAATTATATTGTATCTTTTTATTTTTAGAATATTGGAAACACAGATTCAAAATATATAGTGATAAGTTTATCAGTGCAACCTGTATTATCATTGGCACAGCATTATGAACTCACACCAGAACAAGCTCTTCGTAAACTAGCTGGCTTCTTTTATCAATTGGGAGCTGATACAGTATTAGATATGACTATGGCCGATGATTTTGCTCTGTTAGAAACAGCCAAAGAATTTGTTGAACGTTATAAAGCCAGTAAGGAAGGAGCAAAAAATCAATTACCAATGTTATCCTCTTCCTGTCCAGGTAAAATAAATAATTTGTAGGAGACATTGCATTGATTATTCCTAAAATCTACAAATTTTCAATTTTTAACTATAGGTTGGGTATGTTATGCTGAAAAATCTCAAGGACACTTCATATTGCCATATATAAGTATTACAAAATCACCTCAACAAATTATGGGTTCATTAGTAAAATACCATTTAGCTGAGATAATGGGTTTTTCACCAGAGCAAGTGTATCATGTAACTGTAATGCCTTGCTATGATAAAAAGTTGGAAGCTTCTAGAGAAGACTTTTATAATCGGCAAAAAGAAACGAGGGATGTGGATTGCGTCATAACATCAAGTGTGTAAATATTTTTTCACCAAATAATATTTGGAAATTAATTAGATTGAAATACAATTTACGATATACACTGTATATTTTTCAGTCGAATTGGAACAGATGCTCAATGAAGACGGTTTAATATTAAATGAGATAAATGATGGTGAAATCAAACAATCATTCGGTTCTTATAGCGAAGAAATCGAGAATAGGTTGTGGGGTCATACTGGGTCGGGATCAGGTGGATATGCGGATTTTATTTTCCGGTACGCAGCGAAGAATCTTTTCGACGAGGAAAATATCACAGTGGATTTCAAAAATCTTAGAAATCCCGACTTCCAAGAGGCAGAGTTGAAAAAAAACGACCAAGTACTATTGAAATTCGCCATTGTCAATGGATTCAGGAATATACAGAATATAGTTAAAAACATGAAAAGTGGCAAATGCGTTTACGATTATGTAGAAATTATGGCATGCCCATGTGGTAAATATTGTTTTATTTGAAATAATATATTATAATTAGCTATCTAAAATAATGACAGCGTCTTATTGTAATCATTATTATTAGGTTGCTTAAACGGTGGAGCACAAATAAGACCCGAAGGAAATGTTCAACCTAGAGAACTGGCATCAATGTTAGAAAATATATATCATAAACTTCCATTAAGTAATCCTGAGGAAAATAAAGTGGTACAGAATTTGTACAAAACTTGGTTAGGAGGAGAACATACAGACAAAGTTGATGCATATTTCAGTACACAATATCATGAAATACAAAAAGAGAATATAGCTTCTGCAATAAAGTGGTAAAATAGCGATAATGACATTATATGTCGTGACATGTACATAGATTAGATTAGATTAGATTAAATTAGATCAGATTAGATAGTGAATTGTTCTTTTTATTCTTATAACTGTACAATATAACAAAAATAAATAAATTATCGCTAATTATACTTACTTGTTGCTTACTTAAATTCATATGACTTAAATATATGTTCATACTATAGACCATTTGATGATAATAATCATATGATGATAAAAATAAACTTTATGCTCTTAGAATATAAACACACAATAATACTTATATAAATATAATTTTATACATATACAAGATAAATTACATATATGAAATAAATTACAAGCGTTTTCATTGCGTGAGCGAATTAATAGCACCTAAGGTGTATCATAATAATTTTGTGTTTTACAAGTGTTTGTTTATTTACACAAGCCGTTTAAAATGACAAATATGATTATCACAATAAATAATATCACGTACATGTACATTTTTCTCGCGACGTAAATACTCTCACGTGAGTAGCTGCCGTTTCTTAAATACAAATTATTCTCTTATATACGTTGATTTTAATAAAGCGATCATTTTGAATAAATACAACGTTACATTCTTTTATATATGCTACTTCTTAAATTGCATTGTAATCCACAATGTGTTGTACACTATATGTAATGTATACAGTGTGGTATGTGCCATGTTACGAGTGGCTTCCTTCTCTTGCAAAAGAGAAGATACATATTATAATGAAAAAAATGTCTTGTTTGTGTCAACACGTAGATATGAGAGGAAATACTCTTGTAGAATATTCTTTCTTGTAGTGAAATACTCGGTTAAACACTTATTGTGTGCAATTTCCATTATCTCTTTCATTTTTTTTATTTTTATGACTCTGGGTCTTCTCCTATGTTAAGCATGATTGCCTTCTTTCAAATTTGCAACAAGGCAATAAATAAATAAACAATTAAGTGGAGCATGCATATATGAGATGGCCCCAATTATCTAGAATTTTTATTATCTAGAAATTCCTCATTCTCATTCATTTCTTTGGATTCTGACTTTTTCAAATCTATATCAGGATATCCATCCTCAATATATCTAATTGAATCATGATCTGTGTTATTGTCATCTTTATTTTCACTTGTATCTATTAACCATCCTTGGTTGTTGTCAATCTCTCTAGAGACAACAAGGAATAGCTCCTTTTCCTTGCTATCTATCTGGTCCTTTAGATATATAAGTAAATCGTTGTCCTGACAAAAAAAGATAAAAGACAGTTAGCACCACATAAATTTAATGTATAAAAATATTTTTTTAATATTATTATATTTGTGATTTTAACCTTTCCTATTAATTGTGGTGAGTCCAGTTTTGAATCAAGATTATAAAAGGCACCGTGAATCTTTTTCAGAGCAATCCAGTGACGTCGTTTTAGTGGGAGTAGCACAAAACCTAATTTATATTCAGTTGGGACATTAAGTATAAATCCCTCAATGTTGTCTAAGCAAAGACACTTGGGGTCTCTAAAATAGAAGTAGGAATTATATTAATAATAATTAAAGCAGGAATTACACTAATAACAATTGAAGCAGGAATTACTAACAATAACAGTTTGCAACTGTAATTACATAATTATAGTTTTGCTCATATGTTCAAATGTACAGACCTACGTTTGTCGAACCATACAGCTTCACGCCCTCTCTTTTGAAGAGCTGCCATAATAACATTAATATCATAATTTCCAATTCCTAGTAATGATTTATGAGGATTAATCCAAACATCAGGACTTAAGCTATAACAAATTTGGTCTAATTCTTGCTTGCTAAATCCACGTTCTTGAAACAAGTTGTTTAATGCGTGTAAAGCACAAAGCTCCTTCACCTACAAATCAAATTTACAATTTCCATCAGACTGTCAGATTAACTTAGAAAAAGAAAACATTTATTACACAAGACTATGCAAATATAACACGAGTTTTTAAACATCGATGTACTACAGTATTCTGTGTCGTGCTATATCTTGTGTTGAGTTTACTTTCTACATAACAAGTGTGCATAGCGACAATTTATACTGAATATAATAATATTGTCGAAATACTTGTCGTTCATGATATATAGAACCAGTCATATCAGTCGTTGTGGTCGCAACCATTGTAGCTACATAATTTTCTCCCAAATCTCTGCGGAAACGCGATTAATCGGCCGGCACTGTTAGTGTGTGTGGGAACCTTTCGAAAAATATTTAACAGAAAATCGACATTAGCGAACCGTCTGGCTTGAGCCGTCGACGGTGCTTTAACAACTCACGACCACCCTGTTTTTATGATCAACGATTTCATATGCAAAGACGTGATACGCGTCATTCGGATTTAAAGAATCGCATACGAAAATCGTTTGAGAGCAGTGGTTGAAAGTAACCCGTGACAACAATTCTAATTGGTATGACCACTGCGTTGAAGTCATCGACGGTCGAAAATAGTGATGGCAGTCTCATGATGGAAACCCTGAATTGATTATCTTAAGGTTTCCTGCGGCGAAAACGCAATTTACTCAGAATTACCAACATTAGGGGAGATCAATTCCCTAGAGTGGGATCACTAGAAGTTTACTAGTTGGATGTACACTAGGGGTGTTTACGTGACTGTCTGACACGAGACCGAATCCACGTGAATTTCACGAATAAATGAAACGACACAAAATATGAAATGCCAGTTTTTTTTGTTATTTAGACAAAATAATACTTCATTTTTCACTGAGTGAAATTTTGTAATATTACTGAGATATTGCAATATTACTGTGATATTATTATGTGATTGTGTAATATTATTAGAACGTCCACTGGAAGTTCAATGGAAATTTAAGATGCGGACATTTAGAAGTTGAGTGAAAGCTTTATGGATTTTCTATGGACGTCTATTAGAGGTTCTGAATCTCCATGATGGAAATCTAATGGACACCCGATGGAAGTTTTGTTCCGTGCGGGTATGCGTATTAAACGTTCGGTATAAACATACTATATGAGATTAAACTTATTAATAACTAACATTTTTTAAAAATCAACTATCTAATGCTCACGTTATCCGCTACACTACTCTAGCTAACTCTAAAGCCCGTATCAGACTACGGATTAAGATTGAGATTGAATTGAAAATTGGCCAATCAGAGTAAAGTTCACCAAACTTAAGTTTAGTGAATTTTACTCTGATTGACTAAATTTCAATTCAATTCAATCCTAATCTATAGTCTGATACGGGTTTAACTAACTCTACTCGAGCATCGGAAAGCAGTACTGAGTTGTCTTGAACCATGAAGATACTAGATGGTTGTGCCTATTACATTTTCCGACCCTAGTGGAACTAACTCGTACTCGATTTAACGTAAACACCTTAGAGATGGTTAGGAGACAATTTCCCGAAAAGTGGAGGGGATAATGTTGGTACTAAAGAAAATCTCTACGCGATATAATTTAATGATCTGTTCTTGCTGCACTGCTGAACTAATTCAAAAGGTTAGAGTGAGAAGAAACTTGTTTCTCTTCAATTTATTGCACCAGTTCAGCAGTGCTAGAGATGCCCGATTCTAAATCGATTCGATTCTTTCCCCAAAAATAAGCTTATTCGTGTTGTTTGCATTCTTCGCACTTTTTGTATTTAAAACCAGACAAAAGTGTATTGAAATGTTTGGAAGAAGCAAAAGCAAAATAACTAACTCGATTGTTTCTCCCAAGCGTCTAATTAGGCGTCCATCTCTTTTTAAAAGCGAAAAGTGAAACATGCAAGCAGCACAAACAACCCTTTTTCCCTAAATTTGTTAGGGAAAGAATCGAATCGATTAAGAATCAGGGTTAGGCGACAGTTTCCCGAAAAGTGGAAGGGATAATGTTGGTACCAAGAGAAATTTCTACACGATATAATTTAAAGATTCTGTTTTTTGTAACTGCACTGCTGAACTAATGCAAAAAGTTAGAGTGAGAAAACGTATACTTGCTTCATTTCAATGTATTGCACCAATTTAGCAGTGCAGTTACAAAGAACAGAATCTTTAAATTATATCGTGTAGAGATTTTCTTTGGTACTAACATTATCCCCTCCACTTTTTGGTAAACTGTCGTCTAACCAGAATCGGGCATCTCTAATCGGGTGTATATCAGTTGGACACGGGGCAATTGGACACAGTTCAATCACAAGTCGCTGTTCCAAGGGACCCTACAAATGTCTCTAATCACACGGTGCTGTGATTGGCTGTGTCCAAATGCACCGTGTCCAAGTGCACCGCTCCCTCTCTAATAGCGAATTCGGTTGCTTGCACTAGTGTGCACTGAGTGCTCACTAAGGTTTGTTCATAGTATGTTATTATATTTAAAGATTGTCTTAAATAATTCTCAAATAAATTCTCAAATATTTTTAACCATAATATGATATGTATAACATCCGTACGAATCATTTTATTAGTTAAAATGTTTTTAAATATGTATTTAAGATACGATCTTAAATATAAGAATGTACTGTAAACAAGCCTTAATGCGCACTCAGTGCGCACTAGTGCAAGCTACCGAATTCGCTATAATGTACACTAGAGATGCCTGATTTTTAATCGATTCGATTCTTTCCCTTATTAATTTAGGGAAAAAGGGTTGTTCGTGCTGCTTGCATGTTTCATGCTTTTCGCTTTTAAAAAGAGATGGACGCCTAATCAGACGCTTGAAAAAAACAATCGAGTTGGTTGTCTCGCTTTTGCTTCTTCCAAACATTCCGATATACTTTTGTCTGGTTTTAAATACGAAAAGTGCGAAAATGCAAACAACACGAATAAGCCTATTTTTGGGAAAAGAATCGAATCGATTCAGAATCGATTCATCTCTAATGGTTCCTGCACACAGGACGCGGTAATGCTTGCCGCGCAGCGGAAGTCCACGCGACAGCCAATCAATATGTTATTCTTCCGTAAGAGCTAGAAAGTTATTACGGAAAGCAGCATATTGATTGGCTGTCGCGCGAACTTTCGCCGCGCGACAAAAATTATTGCGTCCTGTGTGCAGGAGCCATAATGTACACTCATAGGGTGCGTTTTCACTTAGCGCGTCACGCGTCGCGTCGTCCCAGTTAAGCCAATTAAATCGTTCCATTTTATTCGGCGTAAAGTTACGAAATAAAATGGAAAATATATATTGTTATATTTCTATATTTTGTGCGAATGTGTTAATTCGCATATAGATGTGGGTGCTTTCCAATTGCTTAACACATCTTGACATACACGTACACAAAACCAGTTTATTGGTCATATATTATCTAAAATATCTTGTAAGATAATATGCAACCAATAAACTAGTTTTGTGTAACACAATGTACGCAACTGGGAAGCACCCTTTGTGTTTATGCCAATAGTTCTTAGAAATTAACATTTATTGAATAAAAATACTGTTAAAATATTTATTTGCTTGTGTTTTCCTTATTTCTGTTCGCGCTTTTTTTCGCATAGTCACGGCTCATTGGCTATGCCATTTTGTATCCAACCAATCAAAACTTGGACCAGCTTTGGCCAATCTGTTATATCTAGAGTCTCTATTATTGGCCTGGTTTACATCGTGCACTTGATATGCGTACTAAATAGTAACTTTCTATTAGATAATCTTAATATCGACGGCGACGCATTCAATCATTACAATATGTTTTGTTGATGAGTATTATACCAGCTTAATATACCGTTGTTTATATATATCGTCGATATTAAGATTATCTAATAGAAAGTTACTATTTAGTACGCGTATCAAGTGTACGATGTAAACTAAGCCATTGTGCATAAAGCGTGAAACTTTGGCTGCGTTCCGTTTCACGCATATGCGCGCATTTATCTATAGTTTATGTTACGTATATTGTAGGCAATGCGCGCATAATGCGTGAAACGGAACGCAACCTTTATCTAGAGTTGGAGATCTTTAATAACGCGTTATTAATGATATGTTAAATATAGAGAATCGGCGAATCTCGAATTGCTTAAGTAATTTATATGGTGTGACGTGTATTTTACATTATCTTAGCGTAATCTAAATCTACGAAGCAATTGTAGTGAAAGAGCCAGGCCTGAGAAATATAGAGAGAGAGATCTTGGCGTAGTACTTATTCTGGAAACATGGCGACCTGGAGGTTATTGTTTCCTAATAGTCCGGTTAATTTGTTGTGTACGAGGTAATGTTATTAGCTTTTCGTAATTATTTAAATTTAAGGTAAATATTGAATAGTTTTTCAATATCATGGAACAATATATCTATTCAGAATAAGTACATCGAAATGTTTTTACGCGCACGATGCGATTATTCAAAAATTGTTTTACCAAATTTTTTATTAAAATTATTGTATAATTAGTTTCCACAATTTATACAAAGATAGGTTAGTATCAATACTGCAAATGATGGAAACTGGATTTTTCTATCCATAGGAAATTAGCTAGTATGAAAAGTACTACAATGAAAATGATGAATAACATAGGAAAAGATATTTTACCACCAAAACCAAAAAAACCACCTAATCCATATTTGCTATATCTCCATTCTGTAAGAAATAAGTTGCAACAAGAACACCCAGATATTAAATACAAAGAACTTATTAAAAAAATATCTGAAGAATGGGCAAAAGTTGATTCAACAATAAAGCAAGAATTTCAAAAGCAACATGATGATGAATATGTTTTATACAAACAAAAGTTAGACGATTACAATAATTTAGTTCTAAGTGAAGAACAAAAAATGCTACTAGCAAAACAATTAATGAAGGATTCAACCTTTAAAAAAAACCATGTAAGCAAGTATATGTATACATATACATACAATATTTCTATGATAAAGTTATCTACGTATACACATACAAATCAGGTTATATACAATTTAATATTGATTTATTTCTATAACAGGAATTTAGAGAAGAGATACTTAAGAAATTTGGAAAACCAAAGCGACCATTAACCTCTTACAACATATTTTTACAAAGCAAGAAATATAACAAAGATTCAAAGATACCACATAAGGTAATTTTCTTTATACAATATCTTGATATAAAATTAATAATAGTAAAAGTTATAAATTATGTGTTTTAATATTTTGTGTTTTAATATTTTCTCTT
Source organism: Odontomachus brunneus (assembly GCF_010583005.1). Lineage (NCBI taxonomy): Eukaryota > Metazoa > Arthropoda > Insecta > Hymenoptera > Formicidae > Odontomachus > Odontomachus brunneus. The sequence goes on along the minus strand of NW_022639509.1, from coordinate 580,258 downwards.
AATTTTCATGATTATTAATTGGTTAATATTTACCTCAATTTTTTACATACAATAACATATAACTAATAAGGTATTTAGAAAAGAGTACAGGGACTAAATTAAGGGTATTTAAAAAACAGATGTATATTTATTTTTGAAAACTATCACGAGTAGATAACATCAAATATATTTTATGTACATTTCTAGGAATGGATGAAAAATATTTCTAATGAATGGAATAATATGACAATACAAGATAAAGATAAATATCACACAATGTCAAAGCAGTTAAAAGATAAATACAATATTGAATTGACAAAATGGAAAGAAAATATGATTAAAACAGGTCATGTTGATCTGATAAAATCCAACATTGAATCTAAACGCGATAGCAGTATTAGTAAATATGAAAAATAGGATTCAGAGTGCCCCAATCAATCTAATGCAAAAACCACTGAATCCATTACTGATATTTCAGATATCAAAGTCCAAAACAAAGACAATATTAAAGCTGGTTGGGGCACTGATACCACTAATTCTACAGCAGATATTCCTCATAATAATAATAGTAATGTATTATTATATATACTTGGCGCGAGACGCTATCACGTCTTTTGATAGACTGATTTTAATAAGTTAAAAATGATATTATGTTTGGTTTTAAAAATAGTTAAACATATTATTTACAGTTTTAGAGCAAAAGCATGAATCTACAAGAAGTTTTACACTTTACAGTGATAAAAACGATTTACAAACCTTAATAAAATATTCAAGAAATAGGATGGAAAATGTGGTGACAAACAACAGTAAATCAGTACAAATACGTACATATACATGGGTATATAAATATTTTGCCTCTGTATGGAAAAGATTTTTATTGGTACTGAAAAAAATTAATAATAAGAATTGGCAGATGGTAAGAGAATATGTATTTATTGGAATAAGCGCACTTCTGATAACAATATATTGTGTTTTAAGTCTTATGTACAAATAATTATTGTTTGCATTATATGCCAGAGTTACTGGTAGCTTGCATTTTTACTTTTATATATTATATATAACTTCCAGTGATGTATGTTCATCTCACTTTAGATAATGTTTATTTCATTTTTATTATATTTTCTATAATTTGTAACATTGTGTTTTATTTCTGTAATAAATTTATATAACTTATCTGTTATTTCTGTATTTTATGATTAGTGCTTTCATTATAAATTATTTAAAGATTATGTATAAAAATAAGCATCACATTTTATAAACATTCTTGAAACTTATATATGTATATTAATAAGATTATCTTATTAATTCTCCTTTTTTATAGAACCGTTAATACAAATGGACTATCATATTTAACAACAAGGAGATGCATCTAATGGCTTCTTATATTATCATCACATTTTATATATTTGTAGTATTAATAACTCAATGATTTATTTAAAATGTCCAATTATTCTACCAAATCTATATGCTTTTTTCATTTATGTATGATTATATTACATTTGAAAATTAAAAATTTTTAACTTGCAATTTAAACAATTTTATAAACTGATATTCTTTGTAGTTTTACACTATCTTTAAATAATAGTATCTACCTTATCTTTATTGTATTAAGTATTTGAATTTTTATACAGAAAAAGAATTTAAATATATGTGATATTATGCGTGTATATATATATATATATATATATATATATATATATATATAT
>NW_022639509.1:563331-578563 GCF_010583005.1 Odontomachus brunneus | reverse complement strand
TATATATATATATATATATATATATATATATATATATATATATATATATATATATATATATATATATATATATGCATACACACACGCATTCATAACTATTTAGGCTGACTAATAGAATAACGAAAGTAAGTGAAATATGTTAATCATCTTCAACAATGTAATTTCCAAATTCGTGATGGCGCATAAAATATCCGTTCTTTTTATGTTTTTTATAATATTCCATTTTTAATATTATAATGTAATTTGTCAATCCGTTGGAATAACCAGCAGGTTAAGTTCAAAATTAAAAAAATTCATCAAAATTAGTATATATGTAAGGGTACGTTTTTTCGAAAACATCACTCGAGTGCACCCGCTGCATTGGAGTGAGAAAGATACGAGAGTGAAATAAAGAGAGAGGAAGATACCCAAGTAATGTTTCCGAACCCTACATACGATATATGTAGACTCAGATATATTTTCATCACTGAAATATATATTACCTGGAACGCGCACTGCTTTTTGAAGCGTGCGGGATGAGAGAGATTCCTTATTTCCTCTCTTATCCTTGTCTGGTTCATAATATAGTCAAGAGTGAGGAGAATGTGATACAAGTTGAAAGTTAGAGATAATTGGCCATATTTTGAACCCTCTTTTATCGATAAAAGTGTCTTGAATATAATTTCTCAACCAATCAAGTAGTTCCTAATTCTAAATTCACAATTCTGCGCATAATATGCATAAAATGTCTAAATGTGCGCAGAAAATGCAGAAAATATGCAGAAAGTGTAGGAAACCCCTGAGACACGCCCACTCTAACCTAAAATAACCTTCTTTCCTTTAATATATAGTTTCAGGCAGCTTGCACTTTGCCTTAATACTCCACGATTTGAAAAGAAATATTGTGCACCATCGAAATGGTACAACTTCGCCAAAAAATAAATAGTTTAAAAAGAATCCTAGGGACATGTACGTACCCCAGACCATCGAATCAAGCCTTCTAAAATAACCTACCCAGCCAGAAATGAAAAGTCGAATCGACGTCGACTTTTAATTTCTGTCTAGGTATAATCCTACTCGCTGCTCTTGAATCAGTTTCATTGGCCGCGTTCAGTAGAACAAGTAATCAGTAAGCGCTCAGGGAGCTCTTGTATATGATTTGGCATATTCTTTTAGATCTCCAACTATACTCCAATCAGATGCAAGAGTTCACTGAGCGCTTACTGATCACTTGTTCTACTGAACGCGGCCATTAATACATCTGTATATATATGTAGATATAAAGAAATTAAAAAATGAAATACAGCGATGAACTAGATTCACAATTTCATGTTTTTCATGATTATGGACAAATATTTATGCTTTGTCTTATATACAAAACAGTTATAACCAACCAATCAGAATGTTTTATTCATTGATTACTTTATTCTGATTGATTGTCGTAATTATTTACAACCATTTACGACCACACTTACGCAATTGTAGAATAGCTCTAAAAGAAGTTTTATGCAGGATTCACATCGCATCCGATGTCCGACGTACGGCATCTGATATCCAATAAAAGAATAGTTTTCCAATGGAGAATTGAATCCTCTATTAGAAAGCTGTTCTCCTATTGGACGCGGTGTGAATCCTGCATTATTCAGCAGAAAATCTCATTTAGTTATCTGCGCAGATTACTCGAGTTTTCTGCACATAAAATTTCACGCATAAAATGTGAGGTATTAGGGTGCTATTTCACGTGTCGTACGACAAGCTTTTTGGATATGTTCATTGGTTGACGAACAGAGAACCTAGAAATACTCTATTCGCCAACCAATAAACGTATCCGAAAAGCTTGTCGTACGACACGTGAAATATCAGCCTTATGCGTACCCAACTCTCGACGGGATACAGTTCTTGGATAAGGTACAGTTCTGTAAATAATTCTATTCAGTGCTGTAAGTGCTTCAGAGTGGCGAATGGATCAATCACATTGCTTTATTTAACGTTTTAAAATATTTTTAGTGTTAAATGAACCCTCCTTCTTGATAGTCAATAATATAGAGTGAGAAAGCACTAGGGGCAAATCAACTTTCTCACTTTGTTTTAAACTGCCAACTTCCGGCTTCACTTTGCAGACAGAATGCTTGGTCTATGTATATTCGTCATTGATGGCAATGACTTATATACATAGCTTATGGCTTCTGCACACAGGACGCGGTAATGCTTGCCGTGCGGCGGAAGTCCGCGCGACAGCCAATCAATATGTTGTTTTTCCGTAAGGATTAGAAGGTTATTACGGAAAGCAGCATATTGATTGGCTGTCGCGCGAACTTCTGCCGCGCGGCAAGCATTACCGCGTCCTGTGTGCAGGAGCCATTAGGTCAAGTTCCACAACATCCGTTTAATTTTAACTACCAGTTAAGTCCCAATAGTGATTGATTAATTCTGATTAACTCTTTTTAATGTCAAATGCAATTGGTCAAGGCCAATGGAATAACCAGCTAGTTTAGTTAACTGGAGGTTGTGGAACTGGGCCTTAAGCTTATGAACGAAAGTTTAAGATATAAAAAAAAATATATTTTTTCTCATTTATTAATATTCACTTATCGACTCATTATTAAGAAAAACAAAATAAAGATGGTTTCTAATTCGGAGATTCAGCTTATGTTTAGAAATCAGCTGACTAAAGCCCATATCAGACTATAGATTGAGATTGAATTGAAAATTGGCCAATCAGAACAAAGTTCACCAAACTTGAGCTTAGTTAATTTTGCTCTGATTGGTTAAATTTCAATTCAATCTCAATCCTAATCTATAGTCTGATACGGGCTTTAGCTTTTGGTTCAGACTGTATTAGACAAAGACAGAGCGCTGTTCGAGACCTACAAGCATGCTCTCTCTCATTCCGCAGCTCAAGCAATGCTGCGAGTTCGGGATATTTTCTAGATGATAGGAGTCCTACTGCACATGCGTGAAATGACGTAGCAGCTCGACGTAAGCAGTTTCCAATGATGGCGTTAGGCACGAGTAGAGGGTTCTTAAGGGACATGCACAAAATATTCGGCTATCTGTCTGTTGTTGTTTGCCCGCGAGTAGTTAGGTTAGATGTAGTGAAATGATACAATAATAAATTAATATAATTAATATAGTTATAATAATTAGTGTAGCTATGTGAAATAATGTGATATTATAATATGTATATATATTATATATTTATAATAAATGAAATGTGATAAAAAAGTGCAATTTTAATATAAAGTGTGATAAAAAAAGTGCAATTATTAAGTTAATTAAAGAAAAAGTGCCGTATTAAAGAAAGAAATGGATCAACAATAGCCCAGATAGCACAAAATCTCCAGAGAATGTTCTGAGACGTTCTTAGAATGTATGAATGTCCTTAGAATGTCTTTAGAACGTCTTTTGAAGATTTGTGCTGTATGGGAGCCTTCGTCATCATATGGCATCCAGGAAAAGAAGAGGAAATGTGCGAAAAGAAAATTCCAATATACATGGTTAAATATGAATATTTTCAAAGATTGGTTGGCTGCAGAAATTACAAAATAAAAAATATATTTATTTTTACTCATGAACAGCATTCTGTTTTTTCCCACAAACTTTCTTTTCTTTCTACAATCCTTTCATATTTTCTTTTAGATAAGGTATTTTACGATACCTTAAAATAGATACGGCGCTGAGGTTACCACAGCGTTTGCTCAATGCGCGTGCGCGAAAATACATCCCGAACTCGCAGCACTGAACTCAAGAGGTAGTGCGCGTTCCAAGTAGTATATATTTCAGTGATTTTCACATTATGCGCATGTGCGCAGTCGCGTGGCGTGATTTTGATCGAATCATTGCTGCGTTTCGAGATTATGTATTCTGTGAACACAAACAATGTCTGCAGTAAATTCTTCTGTTTTTTCTACAATATGCCTGATTGTTACGCAAAAAGCTGCAAAAATAGAAAAATCGCAAAACGAAAAAATAAGATACAAATAAAAAATAAGATACAAATAAAATGGAGATAATGTCACTTTGCCGCCATCTTGATGGTTGATCATACCATTACAATCCTCTTTCCCCTTAAGTTTCAACCCCGCGGAAATATGCTCGTCTTGAAATTTCTACGTATTTCTACGTCCATGTTCTCTTAGAATTGAACTTCTGTTGAATATGTAACATTACATAGAATTTCGTCCACGTCACAAACGCTAATCCGTTTTATTTAATTCTGGTGATCTTATTAGTGAATATATAACATAGTTAAAAGTGTATGTACACATTACAACGAGACTTACGTATATAAAACCGGTGTGCATTCAATAAAACAAAATACAAAACAATGGATGATATAAATATTAAAAGAGAAGCGAGAATACGGAGAATCTTAGAAAATTCAGACAGTCGATTACGCATGATTACATCCAGATGCAATCAGGATGAAGCTAAAAGTAAATATAATCATTTGTACTTGATATGTCTCTTGATGAATGTTTAGTAGTCTCTTTAGTGAACGTATAATTAATAGTTAAATATGTATACATAATATATGTATTTATAAAAAGAGTTGTGTGTTAATAACTGATGTATATTTGATATAAACAGATACAATGAATGAAATGAACGCCAAAAGAGAAGCAAGAAAACGTAAAATCTTAGAGAACTCAGAGAATCGTTTACACAAGATTGGTGCAAGATACGATCTGGATGAAACCAAAGGTAAACTTAATAAATGAATTAAGTAAACTTATATGGAACACACCAAATATAATGTAAGATCTTGAAGATGATTAAAAGATTTTAAGTTTGTATGTAATGGATATACTTTCTAAATATAATCATAATACTTGACTAAATTTACAATACTTGTTAAAACAAATAAAAAATATATTTTGAAGCATTTTGTGTAATTAGGAAAAGTATAATATATATATATATATATATATATATATATATATATTTTTTTTTTTTTTTTCTATAGTGTTATGAAAAGAATATTTTGAATATCTATCATATATATATAAATATATATTAATGTAAATGCTTATGTGGTCATAAAATTCTGTCAAATCAATTTAATATTTATTATTACATATATGTTTATATACAGATTATTTTCAATGTAAATCATTATGCTGTTTTATATAGAAAAAAGAATACTGCTTTGAACATCTAAATATTATGAAAAATCAAATTAGATATGTCTGCTTGTATTATATGTCTGCTTGATAATAGAAAATGTTAATATTTTAATATAATATATGTATAGTGTATCTTGGAAATAAAGTTCTTCCTATCTTTAGATCTATGCTTTTTAAGATATTTTTATAAATATTTTTTGTTTTTAATAGTAATTTTAATGTTAATATTGTCTTAATATTGCATAAATAGATTCTAAGTTTAGTTTAATGAGCTTAAAAATTATTTCAGAGGATAAATCTTTTGTGGAAAGTGACAATTCTAAGTTAAGTTTGGAAGAATGTACTATCAGAAATGGTATATGTAATTTGGAAAATTACAAAAACCCGCAGTATTATACAGGATTTAATGAAGATAAACATGAAAAGTTTCATACAAGATTTAATGAAAATAGATATTATGATGGACAAGATAAAAAATTGTTAAGTAACACCAGTGATGGACATATATATGCCTCAGAAGAAGTATCTTTTGACAGGAAATCTATATCTTATACATATTTATCCCATCATATAAATATCATTATGTTAGCTGTGATTGTCAATATTTTGCTAGTACTAAAACTAGATGATTGGTTTGGGAAGGTAATTTTCTTTAATAATTTGTTAAGATATTTAGTTTGATAATTTATATATAATGTATGTTTAACGTTTACAGACAGTACTCATACCTTACTTGTTACTGATGATGGTGGGACGCTGGTATAACATAGAGAAATTGCGAGATGCAAAGGGTAGCAATTTCATGAATGTAGTTCGTACTGTGATATTTTTGAAAATCAAATCCAATTCCACAGATAAATTAGAAACTTTATTTATATTATGTAAAGTAATAATTAATGATTTTTGTTTGTATATATTCAGTTTCGTTCTAATGCGATATGTTCATACTATTTGTTACTATTGTTATCATGTCTTAACGGATGCATAATTATTCGTAATAATTGGAAAAATTAATTGAGATTATAAATTGCTAATTTTGCACAATATACTCGCTTTTATATATACTATTGGTGATATGAGATCCTTTGATTATTTTGTATAATATATTTAAAATACATTAAAAGATGAACTCACATTCGTGACAACGAACGTGTGTCAATACCAAAATTAAAGTATATTTCCAAAAAAAAATTCATGTATTAAATTTTTTACATTTCATAATTTTATCTGGATGGATATAAATTATATAATCACCATATCGAAAAGGCATTTAAAATTCCGAGAATATATGTAATGTAAAATTTATATGTAACATTAATGTAATATAAAATAGATATTAATAAGATTAAAATTTCATTTATGATGTCATCAATATTTCTCAGAGTACTTTATCTGTTTCTTCTCTATTGATATCAATAATTTTTTACACACACACACACACATACAAAACATATATATTAGAAATTAAATGAAAAAAGTAAACTAATCTAATTCTTATAGATTTGCTATTATATGTGGCTTCTTTTAGTTAAAAAGAAAGTATTGTAAATAAAATAAAGAAAAACTTTTACATTACTGACCTATTTCCTATGATATATATTGAGATCATGACCTGTATTCTGAGTTCTCTTTTAAGGAGAAATGATCCTCTTAAAAATAACTCATAGCCAATCAGAAAGCATATGAGCTACTGTTAGAGGCTCATTTATCGTTAAAAGAGAACTCAGAATACGGGCCTATATCACTATGTAACGTGCAAAAGGTTTTAGCCGTCGCTGATTGTTTACTAAAAAGTTATTAACAAAAAAGTTTGGTAATTATTTAAGAGTAAAAGTACTATTTAGCCATCTCCGATAATCTTGCCTTACATATATCTTACATATATATTATTAAGGACATTATTTTGAGTAATTCAACACAATACAAATTGAGATTGCATATCAAAGGCAAAAGTTTAGGTTAGTTTTTTGGAAAGGGTACAGAGAAGCCTCTCCCCCGCGTATATACGTATATTATTTACCATATTTCAATGTAACATATTTCAATCTATACGTATATTATTTACCATATTTCAATATAAACTGTATGCAAAAATTACGTTCCATTTATAAAACTTTTTAAACTAATTTTTTAACAAACAGTGAGCGATGACCTAAAATCTTTTGCATATTATATACTCAGGGATATAATTTTGATAATATATATTAAGGTCAAGAGAAAGTGGATCCACTAATGTAAAGGTTTATCAAAATAAGTTATCAAATACAATGTATAATCACTATTGTATTATATTCAATTATTTATTATTATTTCAAACTACATGATATCTAAATGTTCATTATTATTTTAAGCATTATATTATCTTAAGCATTCTATTCCTTTTTAATAATAAGTTGGAAATACTCTAGAAATAAGAAAATTTATACTTTTAAAGAAAAAGGAAAAATCATGTCATTTAGAGAATTGATACGCGTAGATACATATGCAATGATAATGAGAAAGGTGGAATGTAATTTTATTACTCTCTGACGTAATCACACGAGTGGCTATCGACTGATCATTCAGTACGAAAACATTCCTCGGAGTGCAACTAACACAACTTCGTGACCTGCAACAGGTGCTGACGAACAATTTACACGCATATAAAATTATCGTGTAATTTTAACGAAATTGTTATCAAAATGATACGTAAAGGTGCATGCCAAATAGCCAGCTCGATACACTCCAACATTAATGCAGAAGTACATGAAATTCCAATGAATGTGCTTATCAGACCGTTTCCTCCAGAAGTAAACGAGGAGAAAGTTCAAAGCTTAATGAACGCATTGATAAATGTCGAAACAGGACATACAGTACCACCTATCGATGTCTTATGGATTAAAGGAACCGAAGGTAATAGAATTTATAAAAATTATTAAATTTGTCAAAATATATATTAATTTTTAAATATGTAGGCCTGCGTAAGCGATTAAATTAAAAAAATCATCAAATATAATCATGCAAAAAAAATGTGAATACTGACCGTTTATATTTAGGTGGCGACTATTATTATTCTTTTGGTGGTTGTCATCGTTATGTTGCTCATCAACGATTAGGTAAAATGTGCATTAAAGCTAAAATAATACAGTCAACATTGACAGATTTACGATGTTACCTGGGAAATTCCACTCCAGATTTGAAATAATTTGGAGCTGGATTATTGACATTTATCATATGACCTATGTATATTTCATATATTATGCACATATGTAAATAAAATATTATAAATAAAAATTCAATATATATATTACTACTATCCATACAGAAATTAATGCAATAAAACTTAAGATAGTTTTTACTAACTTATCACTTGATATTAACATAAATATTATACAAAAAGTTATGTCAATATTGTGACTATAGCAATATATCAAATAAAAAATTATACTTTTTTCCCAATTTTCTCTCAATTTCTTTTCTATCTCCTACATTTACTTTGTAGAAATATCTTGTGAAATGGACAAATATTAGTTATTACAAAAATTTGTTTACATCTTCATCATGTAAAACCGCTATAGATAAATATAGTCTTATAGATAAATATAATTATACTGAAATTTACTTGGATTTAAATGGCTAGTCCTGACAGAGTTATCTAAATAACTTAAAGTTAGAATATTTAGAATGTTATTATTTGTAACAGATAAATAAAATGCATCATATTATGAAATGTACGTTTATTGTACAGTTGAAGTTTAAGGATTTGCTATAATATGTGTCATTCCTAGGAATTTTGTGTAATCAATAAGAACTTAGAGTTAAGTATCACGATTTTTCACTATTAGCGTTTATGTAGACAAGCTATTACAGAGTTGTATTATCAATATTTATTTTACCTAATATATTTATTTTAACCAAGAATTATGAATAAATTGAAATGCTATATAATAGTATTTATATAAAAACATACAAGATACATTATTATTTATTTTACACTGCGTGTGTAATCTTTCATACCCCTTTCACGTCATCCTCCCCTCTTATATTTATCTTATTCCTAATTCCTATATTCTTTGTACATATGTGTACTATTCTATGTATTATACATGTCTATATATTACAATGAAAATGAAATTGCACTTTTCTATCTTCTCTACATTTTTATGGAACATAACACACGATCTGTGTAATTATAATAACTATAATATATGTATGTATTATAGTTATTATTATATAACTACAGTTCGTGTGTTGTTTCATAAGAATATATAGGATTTTTTTTTAGTAAAGGTCGGCATATCTTTTAGGAGCATATAGATTAGATGAAAATGATCCTATATATTATTTTTTTTTAGAGAAACGTTTGAAAAACCTAAGAAACTGTCCAAAAATTAAAAAAAATCTTATCTCAAAGTTGGGGATTAAAAAAATTAGGTATAATTTGTCCCCCAGTTTTATAATTTATGTTTTTATGTTTAATATCAAAAAATATACGAAACCATTTTAACGACTTTCATTTAGTACAAAAATAATACAGATTATCAAAATTTGATAAATAATATAAAGGTTATTTTTAGAAAATGCTTTTTAGATTCTAATTTTGGAGGAGAAAATATATTTCAATAAGGGTGTATAGGAAAATAAATTTATATAACTTTATATAAACTTATAGAGTTATTTTCACCTAATCTATATGTTCCTAAGAGATTTTTTCTACCTTTATTTAAAAAAACACCCTGTATATAAATATTATAATTTATAAATGCATTAATCTCTCTTCTCGGTCATTTTCACTGTGATGTATATTTGGATGTTAGTTTAACATCATTAATACTTTTTGGCTGTCCTAAATATTATATATTAACTAATTATATATTAACTAATTTTCTGAATTACAGAATATCATATCAATCTTCTCTACTCTCTAAAAATTGTCTTTATATACGTAAATAGTATTTTTGTTACGAAAATCCCTAATGTTTTTATCTTCATATTTATCTTCGAAGTTTTTCCTATATAAAGCTTTTCGATTGGCTTCTTTTATAAAATATGGTTTTTGATTCCTAATATTTCTTATATTAGCCGTGGACGAATTAACTATGTCCTCGACAGAGTGAGATCGATTCGATTGACTTGTAGACTTATTATCTCGTAAATGAATGGGTATGATAGATTGTTGTAAATGTAGCAGTTGCGTGTTTGTCACTTCACAGTCAATTTGCATCATAGTTACATGATCAGGTGGTGTCGAAAACGTACCTGTAAAAGATATTCTCATAATATGCGAAAAATCTGGTATCTTGGAGAAGATATTCACTCAAATTTCATAAAAAAAAATTCTTTAAAAACTTAAAAACTTCTTGATTTTTTTAAATGTAGAACATTTTTCTAAAAATTCCAGTTTTATTAGATTTTTTCATAGAATAGATATTCTATGTATGCAATATAACGTATAACTAATTATTGTTTTTCATACGCGATTGTACATCTAATATTACCTTTTATAGATACAGCGGGTAGAATTAACGACATTTTAGGTCTAGCTGTATCGTTTGTTCTGGAAGCTGGTAAGAGTAAATGCTTGCCAGTAAACCAGACAACATAAAAAGTATCGTCTCTTCTTCCCAAAGCTTCAAACAAAGAAGCATGCTCACTCAATATTGGTGAGAAAACTTGAACTGCGTTACTCGTTGCAGTAGGAACATCGATCATTTTGTGCATAGGTTTTATTTTTTTATCCTGTGATAAATATAGTTTTCTCCTTGTTTTTCCTTCTAATGGCAAGCTGGACAATAAGAATTTCGGTCTTGCCGATGTAGTCCAATTATCTCGATCAGATTCACCATCGATCCATCGTCTCAACTCGCTATCTAAGCGTATTGACTCACTTTGATTAATATTCGGACATACCGGTTGATATACGGGTATGTTTTTATTGAAACTTTCTTCAATTTGATCTCTTATATCATTATTGTTTTCATCTACTCCTGTCCAAAGCAATGTTCGACTATGTTTTATCTCATCAATATCTGGCACAGATATTGATGCTTTATTCAATAAATTTTTTAAATTTATATTCCATGAAAGAATCCTTGAAACAGAAGAGCATGCTTTACTTTTATATTTGTGGAATACATACACAATAAACTGTTTCACTTGAGAATCCAAAATTTTTTTAGAATGTAAAAAAATTTTTTAAAGAAATTATGTGTAAGAACGCGTGTGGTATTAATGACGTTTTGATTCACATTAGTTGAAAATTAGCACAAATATAAACAATAAAGAAGCACTTACCCTAAAGTATTAATATTGACAGATACCATGCAAAGTATGACAAAAAGAGCAATGCCCTTCCGATTACGATTTAAAATTCCAACTTTTCTTTTATTAGATATAATGCCATCTTCTAAGTTTATCAGCTTCTGCTTTAGTAAGTTGTTTTCCTAATACAAAAATTATCAAAATATATAATATATTTTGAAGAATAACTGAGACTCGCCTTTAAAGATGTCTAAAAGAAATGTTAAAACGATAGATTAATTACCATTTTTAGATTCTCATTTTCTTCCTTCAATTCAGATAAACGCTTTTCCAAGGAATGCACGTATTCCTTCTTCTTCTTTCGTGAGAGACAAGCGGATTCTCTATTTTTTATCATTCTTTGTTGCCTTTTTAATGCTTGTATGGATTCACATTCTATTTTGCTTCCTGGTGAATTTAATGTATCAGTTTTCTCTTTTACTTTTATTAATGAAGCACAATCAGTTTCATTTTTTTTGCGCATTATAAATGGTGTGCAATTTATCGGTTCACTCTTTAAGAGAATATCGTCAAATGAGATAGGTTCATTTTTTAAGACAATATCCTCAAATGTTATAGGTTCGCTTTTTAAGACAATATCGTCTAATGATATAGGTTCACTTTTTATATAGACAGGGGTCTTCATCAACGAATTAACTAAATTTTCGTGGAAAAAGTTTGGTATAGCATCGAATATTTCTATATTTTGTGATAATTGAAGTGCTGTCTTTGTTTTTGTATCAGTTGTGTCTATATTTACAGAATCCAATGTACTAATTTGACCAGTAGTTGACAAAGATTGTGCTTTTGAAGCATGCAATTTTTGTTGTTGCAAATCTGCGTTTTGTACGAACGCAGTACCATCTGGTGTGCGAAGAATAATAGTATTTTGGAGTTTATCTGTAAACATATGTGTAGCTGTATCCACACAATGTATTCAAATGTATAAATAATAACTATATTATCTTTCTGTACAACAATATATTTTTATATTTTTCATAAAAACCTTTTGTATTTGTGAGTTGCGTATGAACATCTTTAATAAAACCTGCTTTTTGTCGAATAATTTTGTCCTTATGGTTTATAATTCGTTTGTTAGCAGGTAAAATGTTTATTGGCTTTGTTAGGTTCGGTACATCGAGAAACGATTGAGACGATTGTACAGATAAAGATTGAGGTGAAGTTGGTGGAGTTTGTAGAATGAGCTAGAAACAAAAAGTTATAAATATAATGTAAACTTTTTTGGTGTTATATATTGCGATATATATAATAATTTTCAATTACGTTTATTTTCAACTTAAAAGAAAATAAACTCATATTAACATATTCATGGTCACTAATATAGTACTATGCTTTATGTACTACATCAGCAGCTGCAAATGTATTAAAATCTTTTAAACTTGTGCACTTCTTGTGCATAAGATTTAACGTTATAAAAATAATTTTTTTATAATATTAATTGTGTCTCATTGGGTGACTATCAATGTCAGCCAATGTAATATGTGTGTGAAACAGTGTAAAAAACCATATTTATAATTTTTGCATTCTTTATTTTATCATTATACTTTATATTTTTCATACTTGTTTGATTTTTTTAAAAATTGCATAATATACCTTATCCATATTTTGCATTGGAGAACATTTTGATACTTCAGATTTCCAATCTGAAGCAGTAGAATCTGAAGAGTCATTAAAATTATCAGTTAATGTTAAGAATTGTGAGTACGGACTCTCTATTTTAATTTTATCTTTCATTCCATTCACTTTGCTTAATTCTGTAAATTTCAGAAATCATATACATAAGAATAAGTCATTTTCAAGAGATTATAATTTGATAGATACCTGAATTGTCTATAGAACAAGATTGCAGTTCGTTAAAAGCTAATAAGAATGAATCAAGTGAAACCTGATTCTTGCCTTCTAACATTTTGTCGAATATTATTTCTTCTTTTTCTTCCGCAATAGATATATCAGATATTTCTTGTTTAATGCTTGTTAATTCTTCTTCGTTAAGAGAATGAAATTCAAGTTCTGTAAAAAAATAATCCAGTAATTAATTATATTTAATACATACTTTATAAGATAAAACAAATTTTTTCATTGCATGATATAAATGTACATCAGTGTGACAATAAATAAAATTGTCATTATTTCATAATTTGTATAAAACAAAGGAGCTAATATTGGCTTGAAAGTATGGTGTTATAATTCCCTCAATTGCCACAAACCAAAAGAATTATAGAAACACAGTTTCCTAATCTAACATAACCTATAGAAGAATACAAATTAACCTAACTATGATTAACCTATCTTTTATTGTTTTTCAAACAATATACAATATTAATTTTAAAAAAATTTTATTTAAAGTATCAAAAAAGAAGAATAAAAATATAGAATAAAATATTTTTTTCAATAAAATAGTCTTTACACATACATAAGTACATGTATATGTTTGGTGTACCTTATCATAAAGATATTTGAATATGTATATAAATTGTGTACATATAATTATATTCATAGTACCTCGATGAGTAAGATTCGAAAATACTTCGTCGCCCCAAGAATCAAGACTCATTAATATTTCTTCGTTGTTAATACCGCTTGATGAGAACATCATTGAGCAAAACGAACGCCTTTATGATGGGAAGTTTAAAGGAAATTTAATCAGCGATATATTGATTGCTACGTATATTGTAGCGAAAATTAAAAAAAAACATAATATACAAATATACAAATATAAACTAATATACTTGCTTGCAATAAAAAAGTCTGCTAAGACAAGTTTGAAGGCCGGAAATGTTTATTTGTAAATGCACTTTCTGCACTTAAAGTAAAATAAGTGGAGAGTAAAAAGTGTAAATCTGTTTGCGTGTCGTTAAGGTCGTTAAGGTTGTTCTACATTAATTGCAAGCCGTTCACAAGCAGACGCAATTTTTATTGCGACAGCCAATCAGAAGCACCAATGGTGCTATTGACGCTTCTGATTGGCTGTTGCAACAAGAGTTGCAATCGACTTGCAACTAATAGCATGTTCGACTGACTCTGGGTTAACCCACTCTAGGTTATTCAGCCTACGTTTATTGGTCGAACAAGTACTTATAAGCTTTATAACTTATAGCTTTATAATTTAGACCAATAAACGTATGGTTTGTTCGCGTCGCATGCCTCAACGTGCTCCTACTCGCTCCAACGCACTTTGATTGGTTTACGTTGTCACGTCCTACCGACCAGGCTGACGGCCAGTAACAATTTTTTGTCCAAACACCCCTTTACCTGAGGCACTCCAGGTACGAAACCTCCTCTTCCCAAAGGAAGGCACCTCAGATAGCGTCACTACCATTCAGGCTCCCTCCCCCCTAAAAGGCGGGATTATAGGAGTTTAGCAAGAATAGAGTAGTGACCGGCGTGGCAGTCAGGCTAGTCGAGTGTCGGATCGGGAGCTAAAAGATACTCCTCACCTCCAACCCCCAAACTTCTCTAATTCTAGACCTTAGTTCCTTCTAATTCTTAAACACCTAACTCTAAGTTACTTCAACATTCCTAAATATTTACAAACCTTTGTTCTAATGCAAAATCCTTTAGTTTGTTAAATAATTTACCTTAGTTATTTTGTAACTTCCATAACTCTAGCTACACTTAAGATATCTTCGTAAGCATATTATATACCATGTATTACATAATACATACATATATATATATATATATATATATATATATATATATATATATATATATCCTGTAGTAACTCTATTTCTACTCCCTCCCATCCGAACATCCTTACATGGCACACTTCCTCCTACATCTAAGCGAAATCACGATATGCGGTATTTCTCCCCCCCCCCCCCCCC
>NW_022639509.1:536431-563127 GCF_010583005.1 Odontomachus brunneus | reverse complement strand
TAGTGCCCATCGGTTAATTACAACGACGCGAGTATTCGAACTTGCCGCCGCGCGATCCAGGACGAGGCTTCCCAGAGTCGGCCACATCTAGAGGTCCAGGAGGCGCCGATCCGCGCAAGCCACGAGAGCGCCATCCAGAGGTACAGAGAGCAATCGCGCGGTGCACCACTACCGGTAAGTCAGTATCTAATTGTAATGGTTCCTACACAAAGGACGCGGTAATGCTTGCCGCGCGGCGGAAGTCCGCGCGACAGCCAATCAATATGTTGTTTTTCCGTAAGAGTTAGAAGGTTATTACGGAAAGCAGCATATTGATTGGCTGTTGCGCGAACTTCTGTCGCGCGGCAAGCATTACCGCGTCTTGTGTGCAAGAGCCATAATACTACACTCGCATATTATGGGTGCGTTCGCTTTGAACGCTTATGCGCTTTAAGCGCTTATAAATATCGCTCACGTCGTTTACTTTGGCGCTATAAGCGCTGAAAAACTGCATATTGACGTTATGCGTGACATCATAACTCGCGCTTACATTCACTTCTTCTATCGAGATAGGGCAGTAAAGGCGTGAGCACTTATAAGCGCTTATTTTCCAAAGAGAACGATAAGTTAGATTGCGTCGATTTCATCGACGCAATCTAACCTCTAATATAAACCTTAAAGTGAAATAGTGTTTCAAAATGACTTTCAACGAGAGTAATAAAACCAGAGTAACTCTGCAAGATTTTACAAATAATAAAATGTATACACTTGTTGTTACATCAAATGAGGCAAAACGTGTAGAAACAGGTAAGTTTAGGACACCTCTCATAAAAATTTATTATTTTTGTTATTAAATCATATTTATTTTGAGTAATAAAGCACTGTCCAACAGTAATTTAAAAAAAAATAAGTAATATTTCAGCAACACTAGTAATACATTTGATGAAGGAAACGGACTTTCTCACAAATTTACCTAAATCTTCATATTTTGTTGTATAAAACATGAATATTATATGAAAGTTAAAATCGTCGATCTTAAATAAAACAAAAGTTATAAAGTGAAAAGTTATTAAAATGTGACTTAAATACTTCATCATTGTATAATGGTACAATCACTTCCACATAGTTTTTTAACCAAGGTATTGTTTTTTTTTATTGATTCAATCATTACGGATAAATACTTTTCTAATTCTTCTTTATATAAGTTATTTGTTTCGTTATCATCAAAAACATCTAATGAAACTAATATTTGAGCAAATATACAAACAATTTCCTTATCTTTATCCTCCATTTTTACATTCACAATTGCTTACAACAGCCAAAGGAAACGGTTTTGATCTTTTCGAGTGCGCTTAGAAATCAAAGTAACCGGGCAAAAATAGCGCTCATAAGTGTGAGCGCTTTAAGTATGTGAGCGTCCAAAACGAACACACCCTATGTACAAAGTGAGTAGAATTTCTTATAGTGACTTTAATTTTTATGGTTATACGACAATTGGCATTTGACATAAGAATCCTACGTCCATTAAAAATGAACAACGAAAGTCAATTGAAGCGTGATGACGTATAGGCAGTGAAAGCATACCGACGAAGTTTGCAAAGTTAAGATACGTATGCATCAGAAAGTTAAAGTATAATATATTATAAATTATATGCAATAAGTAAAATGTAAGTTTATTTTATGTATTTATTGCATGTATTTTATGTATTTATTGCATGTATTTTATGTATTATTTTATATGAAATATATATTTTCTGCAGATTTGTAATTTTAATATGAATATAATATTTTATCTTTTAATAATTTATCCTAAAGTAATCCCAGACAAGCAGATTTTCAAGGGACGTTCTAAAGACATCACTATGTCTTAAAAACATGCTGAAAAAATTCTAAAGATGTCCATTACAAATTGGTGTTGTCTTGAGTATATTGTAATATTTGTTTTACTTACAAATTCACGTTAAATCTTTCATTTTTCACGAGTTTAGTGAAGATTTTCACCTTTCACGAATTTATTACAAAATTTTCACTTTTCACGAGTTCACACTAGGGGAAAAGATTCATGATCGCCACCCAGTTCAGAAAGTTCTTCGAAAAAGAACAAACTGAAAAGGAGAAGAAAGTGGGTGCTTTCCAGTTGTGTACACTGTTTACACAAAACCAGTTTATTGGTTGCATATTATCTTACAAGATATTTTAGATAATATGTAACCAATAAATTGGTTTTGTGTACGTATGTGTCAAGATGTGTTAAGCAATTGGAAAGCACCCAGTTTCTGGCCAAAGGGGATACAGAGCAATGGGGGTGGGACCCGATTGACCACTATACGATTGGACACAGATTGTAATGATTGGTTCGACCTAGTAATTCACTAGATAATTCTTTTCATCGGTTGGTTGTGTCCAATCGTACCGTGGTCAATCGGAACGCTCCCGAGCAATGGCATAGAGTCACTATAGTAAAAGTGCACTTAGCCATCTATTGAAGTCTTGAAGTCTGGTCAAAGGGGTTAATTTTCCAGACCAAAATTTAAGAAGAGAGTTTTGTGCTTGTTAATTCAGCACGTGGGACGCAAAGAGAATTGTTTCGATATAAAACTAGTTTTTAAAATAAAAATTGAATAAAAAACGTATATAAGTTATATAGATTTATTAATCTTTATTAATCTTAAAGTTTTTTTTTCCATGGAACGTAAGTATAAGATAATGCGTCCCAATTTCTCTAAATAACCTCGTTACATATTATATTTTGTAATATTTATTATTTACATTTGTATAGAACGTAAAAATGGTAAGACACAACAATCAGTTACCAGATAATCTTCCACAATTGCAAAACCTTATCAAACGCGACCCAGAATCTTATAAAGAAGAGGTAAGCTCTCAATTATATATCTTATATTATGATACTTTATTTGGGTATGTTATATTATCCTTATATATTTGTTTACTTTAAAAGATGTAAAAATTTAATAAATATGTCCACAGTTTCTACAACAACATCAGCATTACAAATCTATTTTAGAAGTTTTTCATCTGGAACCAACACAATTTAACAAAAGTCTCGATGAATTGATAACCTTCTTAGCACAGGTTAGCATACTTAAATTATAAAAAAGCAAAAACACATCTAACCTTACATATTGTTGTATCAATCAATGTTACTAACTTGCTGAATCTCATTTAAGTTATATAGGTGACAAATTAAGAATTAGCTGTAGTCCAGTATTATTTTTTAATCAATCTTAAATTTTAATAATGGAGAAATATTTAGAAAAAATAAACAACAGTATTATATGTCGAGATAATATAATAGCAAGATTGTATTCTTTAATCAGCACAACAAATGAGCCAATGCCACAAAGCATATTTATATATGGTCACATGGCTACTGGGAAATCATTAATTATACAAAGTTTACTCAATCATTTGAAGTATAATGTCAGCTATATTAATTGTATGGAGCACTTAGGTAGTAAAAATATATACAATTATATATTGAGTGATTTGACTGTATCCACAGAAGAATTAAGTAGTGATATACTGTCAAAGCAAAATTGCGACAATATGGCAGACTTTATACATGCACTTAAGAGAATTTCGTCCAACGATAAACGTCCAATCGTATTGGTGTTTGATAAATTTCATAGGATGAGAGATTTTGATGTAACTTTTATGCCAGCAATCTCAAGACTTAGGGAATTGTCAGGCATTAATTTATGTACAATTTTTATAAGTGAGATCTCATGGACGAAGTTTCGCACTAAAATTAGCATGTTGGAACCTATAAAGATTTACTTTCCACAATACACGAAGGAAGAGCTGATCGAATTGTTGCTATTGGACAGTCCACAGAAATATGATATGCAATTCTATAAAAATTATTTGAATCTCTTCCTTTCTGTATATTTCCGATTTTGTAGAGATTTGAATGAGCTGCGACATATGGCCAAAATCAATTTTGTAAAGTATGTAGAACCCGTGGAAAGTAAACGAATCGAACCTGATAATGCTGCTGCGCTATGGCGAAATATTTCTGCTACTTTGCGATCTAATTTAGAAGTCATTTATCTCCGAGTTTCTACGGATGATCTCTCGCAGTCGGATTGTCAAATATCTCGGGAGATCGAGTCGACAACGAAGTTAGCATTGAGTTTCGAGTTACCGTTTTACGCAAAGTATATGCTAATCGCGGCATATTTAGCTTCACATAATCTGTCGAAGTACGATCAACGCATCTTTATGAAGCAAAGTAATAAGAAGAAAAAGAAAATACGGTCGATTAAAAATACGGCGACGATGGATCAGCAGAAGAAACCTCGAGTTTTTACCATCACAAGAATGCTCGCTATCTTTTGTGCTATCCTCGATGAAAAAGTAGATATCAACGCTAATTTACTTGCCCAGATATCTACTATGTGTCAACTTGGCTTGTTAATTGTCAGCGGGGATAACATTTTTTATTTGGACGAACCAAAATACAAGTGCTGTGTAAGTCGTGATTTTGTCACAGTTGTAGCTAAGACAGTTGGCTTTGATATAAAGCATTATTTAAGCGTGAATATGAATTGAAAAAAAAATATATATAAGCTTCATACATACTTCCTCATTACTTGAATCTATTTTCAATCATAGTTCTGCTTTTAGTTGTAGTTATATTTATTTCTAACAACTTTACTTAATATGTTTTTGTTGTGTGAAAAGATTTTCTATGTAATAGAATTCGCATATTTTTATTTCTAAGATTTGTGTGAACTTCGTTTGATACATATATTACATATAATTTGAAACATAATTGTTATAACATATGCTTAATTTATTTAAGAATATTATAATTTTGTAAACTGATGGAGAAATCTAATTTTTTTTCTAATTAAAAGTTCTGCAAACACTGTACAAATTGTATTCATTAATATCTTTCCTTATTTATAAATATAAATACATTAAATATAGTTATATAATATTAATCGTGTATGTAAGTGTTGTATGATAATTTGTATTATCTCTTCATATAGTCACTATTTTTGTAATATTGTATTAACTCTCCACATAGTCACTATTTTAGTCACTAATATTAAAAATTTGTTAAAATTTGGTAAAATATGTATATGTTAAATACGTTTGTCTATGTTTTGCATATTACAGGTAGCCCATTGTTATACGGAGGATTTAAAAGCATATCCTCAAGAAATTATTGATATATTACAAAATCATAATACCATATTAGACAATGAAATGCGAATGGTAAGTACATTATATACATTTAAAGCTATATTATTATACAAATAAAAATATATTCATGTAAAATATATTCATATAATTTTTACTATTATATCTCCTAATTATATTTTTTACAGACATTTTGTAAAGCATTGATTCAGCTGCGCAACAAATCCCTCTTAGAACCCACTGCACTCCTCAGTTTATTTTTTGAACTTCTGAAATGTCAAGATAAGACTCTAAGACAATTCCTCCAAACGCATATAATTACGGATGTTAAGAATATCAATGCAAAGCGTAAAAATGCTAAAGTTAATACTGTGTTACAAAATTTTATGTTTTCTATGTTAAAAGATCCTAATACGAGAGCCGTTAAAATGTCCATAGACATTATGATAGAATTGTATAACAAAAACGTCTGGAATGACGCTAAGACTGTTAATGTTATAGCGACGGGTTGCTTTTCTAAAATAACGAAAGTAATGGTTGCCAGTATGAAATTTTTTCTGGGAACCGATCCGGAAGAAAAAGAAAGTGATAATAGCGATTCGGATAACGAGCCAAATATGCGAGAAGTTATGATGGCTAATAGAGTTAATAAAAAGACGAAAAAACGAGAAAAGCAGTTGAAGAAAGCTAAACAGCTATTCGTTGTAAGTTAACAATTTTTTGTAATTCTTCGTAATATTTATATATCGAAGTCATACGACTTGCATCTTTAATATATATTTCAGAAAGCAAAGAAGAAGAAATCTAAAGGACCACAATACAATTTCTCAGCGTTACATTTAATTCACGATCCTCAGGATTTCGCTGAAAAGCTTTTCAAGCAGATAGAGAAGAATAATGACAGATTTGAAGTAAAGTTAATGACTCTAGACGTTGTTTCCAGACTTATTGGTTTGCATAATTTATTCCTCTTTAACTTTTATCCGTATATACAGAGATTCCTTCAACCACATCAACGAGGTGAGATTATCACATCATGTAAATGTAATGCTTTGCCATGTAATTTTCCATCCTATTCTCATACATGTTGCTTTTTTTCTCTAGAGGTTACCAAGCTTTTACAGTTTATAGCTCAAGCTTCACATGAATTAGTTCCACCAGATGTACTGGAACCTGTTTTGAAGACTTTAGTCAATAATTTTGTAACAGAGAGGAATTCTGCGGATGTAATGGCTATCGGGTGACTATTTTAATGATTTACAAATGTATTGTGAAAGTCTACGTCAATATATATATATATATATATATATATATATATATATATATAATTTTGTTAATTTAGCTTGAATACCGTACGTGAGATATGTACACGATGTCCATTGGCTATGAACGGGGATCTGCTTGAAGATCTAACACGGTACAAACAATATAGAGAACGTTCTGTAATGATGGCAGCGCGTTCTTTAATCGGCACATTTAGACGTATTATGCCCGATTTGTTGCATAAAAAAGACCGAGGTCGTCCTACGGAAGCTAACGTTGCGATAGAAGCTCCCAAGTACGGCGAAGTTCGGGCAAACGAATTCGTACCAGGAGCAGAAGTTTTATTCGGCAAGCATAACGAGAATACTGAAGAAACCGATAACAGTGCTAGCGAAGTAAGCAAACATCAAATTATTTCATTAATGCAAAACCTGATATTATTTTATTACATTAAAATTTATTTATATATATTTATATACGTGTAGGATGATGAATGGATTGACGTGAGTCATAGTAGCGACGAAGAGATCAATGACGAGGAGACGATAGCTGATACAGATCAATCGATAGAATCTTCTGCTAGTGATAACGATGAAAACGATGATGACAATGATGACGATGATGACGATGATGACGATGATGACGATGATGACGATGATGACGATAATGATGGTGAAGATGAAAAGCAAAAAGAAGGAGAAAATAAGGACAGCGATAATAACTTAACATTATCTTGTAATGAGAAGAATAATATAGAAACTAATTGTAAAATAGATAGCGGGAAAAGAGAAACTGACAAAACTTTGCGAAAGGAAAACGTTTTAACGAAGCAACAAAAGAAGGCGCAAACATTAGAGAAGAAGTCAAAGCAGAAAACAGAACGCAATAAAGAGTTGACGGCTGAAAGAAGAACAAAAGCATCTTTAATATCTACTGAACGATTGCTTACAGATGAAGATTTTAGGAAAATCAATGTTGCATTAGTAAAACGAGAAGTAACATACGCCAAACGTGGCATTAAAAGAAAGCACGATCAAGTTGAGATAGAGAAACAGAGTGGAGAATTGGTAAAACTTAGCGACATAGAAAATATATATAAGAAACGTAAACATGATAAAGCAGCCCGACAGGAATCTGTGAAGGTATGTAGAAAATGTATATTTTAAGATCTAATATACAAAAAATTATATATATGTAAGCTCAACAGAACAAATCTATGTAAAAAATAAAACGGACATAATGAGCCAAATCCGTTTTATTCTTTACATATATTTTAATGCGATGTATATATAAAATAAGATGCTTTAACCGTATCATTGAATTTGTAGAAAGGACAGGAAGGAAGAGAAAAGTTTGGTTATAAGGATGGCAGACAAAATCCACTATGCAGTAAGACAAATCGCGAGAAAAGGAAAGGGAAAGCGTTCCAAATGTTGAAACACAAATTAAAAGGGAAGGTGAAACGATCCTTTAAAGACAAACAAAGAGCTCTTAGAAATCATCTGTTGAAGCAAAGAAAGATGAAATAATATACATATATAATTAGTGTACTGTATAATTTATTTTCATACCTTACACACTTTTGCCCGATGTTAATAAAGATCAGTTACATAAAATGTATGAAGTATACCTTTTATTAAAGTTGAAAAAGGCGCCGTTATTTTGTCTAAATTTCTTGCCAATCACGTTATGAAGATAGAAACGTACGACCAATAGCGGTTGGTGCTGCTCTTGACCGTAAAAGGAAGTAAGAAATGAGACTGCGCCCTGACGGTCGCTATCATCATCGTTCGCGACAGCACGCGGCTTCTTTCAGCCTTCATTGCAGTTTCTTTTGTCATTACGGGAAACGTTATTTGAGGTGTAATTAAATCGTTGCATCTTGCCGAAATAATTGTTTTATTGCAATGTCAACGGTAGCGAGTCCTTTAGCCGTTGGAGGCATCCGGCAATCGGGAGCACCGGTTCGCACACAAAACGGTGAGATAATCCACTGAATTTGGTTATATTTCACCCTGAATCCCTCTTCTCTTCGAAATCGATATTACATTTTACGCATCGTGCCGATCTTACTCTTTACTTGAATATTTATTAGTATACGATGATTTGTAATTATGAATCTATCAGAAGTAATAGGAGTATTTCGATATTTTCTTTTATTCCACACATGGTTATGTTAATTCATGATACATAACCATTTAGTGCAAAAAATGTGTTTATTATATATTTATTGATTCTGCTAAATATTTCTTATATCTGTCATGATTTTTATATGCCATTAAAATTGTGTCTGTGTGACGAATTTTGATGGCAAATAATTAAAAAGTAGTATTCCTCAAAAGTTTCTTAAGTCAACTTTGTATATACAAGATATTTCGTATGTTATATATATTTTTTAATAATTGCTAATTTCTGTTTAAAGCATAAAATAAGAATAATATTTTTTATTAATCTATAATTTATTTTATAATTTTATATAAATATGTAAAATAAAATATATTTTAATTTCTTGCAGTTATGGCTGCTTGTGCGATCGCTAACATAGTTAAAAGTTCTTTGGGTCCAGTTGGATTAGATAAGATGCTGGTTGATGATATTGGTGTACATAATTAATCTTTTTATTCTTTTATAAAATACAATATAATATTATACTAAATATAAAAATTGTTTGGAACAAGATATATTAATAATTTCTCCCTTAGGATGTTACTGTTACCAATGACGGAGCAACTATCTTACGTTTGTTAGAAGTTGAACACCCAGCTGCAAGAGTTTTGGTCGAATTAGCACAATTACAAGATGAAGAAGTTGGAGATGGTACTACTTCAGTTGTAAGTAATATATTTGTATATATAATAAAGTCTAAGGTAAGAAATGATATATTTAAATCAACAATTGTTTTACATGTATTAGGTAATAGTAGCAGCTGAGCTTTTGAAAAATGCAGATGAACTTGTGAAGCAAAAGATTCACCCAACTTCAGTAATTAGTGGTTACAGACTTGCCTGCAAGTAAGTATGCAATTGTTCATTCTTTTAGTCAGAATTATCTTCAATATTAAATTACTTTGTTGATATATGATATGAATTTATCTAAATTATATTAATAAATTATCTAAATTATATAATAAATATAATATTACATATTAGCAGTATGTTTTAAAGAAAAGGAAATATTTTAATAGAATTCAATTTTAAATCAATTTTACTTCCAGAGAAGCATGCAAATATATTCAAGAACATTTGACTGTTAATGTGGATGAACTTGGACGAGATTGCTTAGTTAATGTTGCAAAAACATCAATGTCTAGCAAAATTATTGGAGCGTATCCTTTCTGTTTATCTGATAAATCTAATTTATCTAATTCTATTTATCTGGATAATATTTTTTCTTCCACTACACAATAATTGTTCAAAATATTTCCTGTGACTAATAATTAGAGATGCCAATTTCTTTGGAAATATGGTAGTTGATGCTGCTAATGCGGTGAAGATCAGTGATGGCAAAGGAGGCTCCTTGTATCCCATTAAGGCAGTCAATGTCTTGAAAGCTCATGGAAAGAGTGTCCGAGAGTCTGTTTTAATTCAAGGATATGCTCTAAATTGCACTGTTGCTTCTCAAGCGATGCCGAAGAGGATAGCGAACGCAAAGATCGCATGTCTGGACTTCTCGTTGCAAAAAGCAAAAATGAAGATGGGCATTGAAGTACTTATTACAGATCCTGAAAAACTGGAGGCTGTTCGTCAACGTGAAGCGGACATTACTAAAGAACGTATTCAAAAGATTCTTGCTGCTGGAGCCAACGTGATTCTTTTATCTGGCGGCATTGATGACTTATGCTTGAAGGTATAACTGCAAGTCTGTTGTAGAATGATTTCAAGAAGTAAACGTATACTGACTAAGTAACAATACTGACTTTTTGCATATTTCGTAGTATTTCGTAGAAGCTAAGGCTATGGCAGTACGTAGATGTAAAAAGGCTGACCTGAAAAGAATCGCTAAAGCTACGGGTGCGCAATTCCTCACCTCGTTGACTAATATGGAAGGAGAAGAGAGTTTCGATGCCAATTTCCTAGGAGAGGCTACAGAAGTAGTGCAGGAAATGATATGCGATGATGAGCTTATTCTTATCAAAGGGTATGACATTATTATAATATGAGCAAAAAGTAAAATTCATAATTGCGACAATTAATATTATGAAAATTAACTAATTGTCTTCTTTAATTTCAAGTCCCAAGGCACGCACAGCCAGTTCTATTATTTTACGTGGACCAAACGATTATTATTGCGATGAAATGGAACGTTCAATACACGATGCATTATGTGTCGTCAAGAGAGTTTTGGAAAGCAAAAATGTCGTCGCAGGCGGAGGTTGCGTAGAGGCTGCGCTTTCTATATATTTAGAAAACTTTGCGACATCATTGGTACTGAATTTTATACTTCCCACTATCTTTTCTCTTTTTTTTTACATTGAGGTTAAATATATGTTTTTAAATTACAGAGTTCTCGAGAACAACTTGCTATAGCAGAATTTGCAAGATCTTTATTGATCATTCCGAAAACGTTAGCCGTAAACGCTGCACAAGATGCGACTGATCTTGTCGCCAAGCTTCGAGCCTATCACAATTCCAGTATAACGAAATCGGACCTTGCTGATCTGAAATGGTAATATATTTTACATTTTTGAAATGGTTTCTATATTTAATACAATGCGTGAAAAGTTACATGGAATTGTTATTTTACAGGGTGGGCCTTGATTTGCTAGTAGGAAGTATAAGAGACAACAAGAAAGCTGGCGTGTTAGAACCAGCAATTTCGAAAATTAAATCTTTGAAATTCGCCACTGAAGCAGCCATAACTATTCTTCGAATCGATGACATGATTAAATTAGATCCCGAGCGTCCGAAAACTAAATCATATCAAGACGCTATGGAAGCCGGCGAATTGGAAGATTAATATTAAAATGCATTTACGCTAAAATGCGATATGTTTACAAGAGAGAAATGTAAAAGATTTGTAAATCTTTCACCGCACAGACACACACATGCCACGCGATAATAAAGAAACGCAAGTTATAATTTAATTAACGATACCAATATTTGCAACTGTCCGTATATCGTATACAGTTTAATTCCATGTTCATATGTAAAATGTTGCTATCTAAAAATTGAAAATAAAGCTTTTTCATAATATAACATGCATTCCCGTATTTTGATATATAATACAAAGAAGTAATCTGGTTGTTATCTGAAAGAGACATTAATTCTGTGATAATTGTGTTCCTCTTCTTAAACACTAGAAGGCTATTAAACTTATTCCTTTTAGATCTGTATGAATAATTTTTTTATGTTTAAAGCAATTTATAGTCGTTAATATAATAACCATATTTACATTACATTAATAATGCATATTTGACGGTAATTATATGAAAATGTTTAAAAATGCGCGTCATAATAAATTAGTAGTAAAATAACACGCTCTAAATCACACGCACGCAATATTGCGATCTTTGCTTCCAGAAAAATATTTAATATATATTAGCGGTGAGTGGGCCAATCTTTGTTATACAATACATAATAAAGTTACAAAATTCAGTATTTTATAAATAAATTTGACATGTGATGACAAAATAAACATTTTACTACAGAATACAATTGATTTGAGTTTAAATGAGTTTTTTTAGCTAGCGCATATAAAGAATAAAAAGTAATGATTATAAAGAGAAGAATATATTTTAGTAATTTATAATAAATTATATAACATTAATGTTATATAGTTTAACAGTTCATTAATGGAAAATAATGGAATAACAGTTTTAAGTATTATGCGATATGTATGTTCATAGGGGTTCAATATCATTTATAAACAATATTATATAAATGATATTTATTTTTCGAATAGACAATGAATCGTTAAATAGTAATGATGTTATTTACAATGTTTACTACACCGTGACAGTTGATTGATTCTTTTAAATTTTATGACGCGTTACTAAATTACTTATGATTATATTTTAACGATTTGTTTCATCTGAATTGTAGTATATGTTTATTTACAATGCAAACTTACGATTTCATTGCAAAATTTTTATGGTAAATGACCAGTCTGCTAAAATATAGTTTTTCTTTTCATTTTTGTAACATTCTTATACCCCATTAAGGTAGGTATACAAATAGAACAAATCATTAAATGATTTTTTCTGAGACTATAGTACACACTATTTTCTCTAAGAAAATAGTCAGCACCATAATTAAATTATTTGTAATGTATATACCTATTTGATAATAATTTTTATTTACTCCAAATAAATATATTACTAAAGAACAAAATATTTCATAATTCCTATAAAATTGACTCTGCAATCGTAAGTAAAGTATTGTTAACATAAAATTTATGGTTCTTACATGTCTGCATTATAATTAATTTTGAGACGTATTTATATAATATGTATAATATAGAATATATATATTTATATATACACATATTATGTGTAAATACGCGCACAATCTTTACGCGAGTGAAAATAGAAGCATGTTGTTAGACAACACAAAAATAATACATAAAATTATTATTCACAAATACTTAAATTGACTCTTCCATTAATAACTGTTTTGTTACAAATAAATGTGTGTATAAGCACTATAAGTAAATTTCTGGATTAGTTTTTTACCTTATAAATTAATAATCTAGAAATATATATATGTAACTGCATTAACATTCTATTATTACATACCTATCTCAATAAAAATTATGAGTTATATCAAAATTTAGAAAGTTATGTCAATAATATATTTGTAGTTTTGGACCTTTTTGTAATATAGATTTAAGAAGTTAGTAATGATAAATACACACATGTGTGTATGTTGTAAAATATTTTTTAACTATTTACTCATTTTATTTACAAACCCTGTATGGCTTGATGAATGACATAAACTTTATAGACTTTTGTAGGAACAGAAGTTTAGCAAAGTTAATGATTACATCTAAATAAAAAAAGCGTCAATGCAGTATAAAAAAAGGAATGGAATATGATTAATAGATCTTATTTGCAATTTTGGTATATAACATTCATTTGCTTAAGACAGAGGATCCAAAACAAAATAATTATTTTTATTTTTTATAGATTTTGTATTAAGAAAGCAAGTTCAATATATTATTCTATGATTTGCTTTGATGAGAAAAAGAAAGAAAACATGAATAATTATTTTTGATATTTTCTGCATAGATAAAATTTTGTTCATCCTTGTTCGTGTTCGAAATTATATAATTAGGATTGAATACCTTTATAACGCAGGGTTTTCGAATTTTGGTCCTTTTGTGACTGTAATTTCGGCATATGAATATTCTTCATGAAGTTCTAGTACTTGAAATTTCTTCAGCACTAACAGTGTATAAAATTTCTGTGCAACCTACAAAAAATAAAATGGGATAGAATGAAAAAATTTCTGTTTTCAATATAAGATTCCAAGAAGATAACACAACATTGAGTATAGTTTCTCAAACTACTAACCTGCTTGCGGTTATTCTTAAATGCCATTTCTGATAACGTTAATTTATCTTTGGTATCCAGTTTGCTCTTAATAACGTGATACATATGTGCTGCTCTTTTGTTGAGAACACGCTCTTCAAACTGTTCATAAGTTTCATCCACCTGCTGCTCCTCTTGCTAAAAAAACATATTATAAGTATCTCATAAATATCTCAAAAAAAAAATTTGGATATATAAATAATACAGAAAGAATATATCACTTATATGTGTGTGTGTGTGTGTGTGTGTAATGCGTGCAAAATAGTTTTTTAAATGATGAAAGATAACTTACAGGTCCCACGGACGGCGGAAACTCATAATCTTCGTGATTCCAGGGTGTAGCAGGTCCTCTTTCGGAAATTGCACCAGGTGTATGTGCCGGAGGATGATGTTCGTCGTAACCTATATATGAGACTTGTGGTTGCGCCTATTAAAATTGTCGAAAAAATATATTATAGAATAATTGTTACTAAAAGTACAATGTGGATACATCTTGTATATGATACGGATGCTTCAACTCACTTGATCGTAACCCATGTTTTCCATTTGAGGCATATCGGATGGTTGTATAGCGGTAATAATAGCCATCTCTTGTGTTGGTGCTTGTGTTACTGGTTCTTCGTTTGTGTTGAGTACCGAGTTAACTTCAGCTGGTGCGAATTGTGGTGTTTCTGTGTTGAGCACCGGTGTTTCGGAAGACGGCGATACTACCTCTGATGGTTCGATGGAAGGCACAATGCTACAGATGTCGGAAACCGTTGTTTCCGCTGGTAAAGGTACTTCGGGTGGTACAGGCGACTCTGAAGACGGAAGACTTTGTTGTGGGATTAAACTTGGTACTTCTACTGCCTCGGCGTTTACTGACGATTGACTGACGTCTGCTGGAGGTGCCTGGGGTGGTGGTGGAGGAGGCCTTATCTAAACGAAATAATAATATTCATTATGTTATAATAATATTCCACAAAAATGTACTTTGTTAAGTCTCTGTTTTATTTATTCTTTGAGGAATTGCGTTTTCTTTTTAAAATGTTCCTTATCACTAACCTCATCATCCTGCGGCGCTTTTCGTTTTCGTCCCATACGTTTATTAAGAATACTTTGTTCATAATTGGATGTTTCTGCTTCTGGAGCATCTCTCATTTGCTCTAAAGGCATACCATCTTCCTCGGCTCCGAGTCGCCCGAAGTCTTCATGATCATAAGATTTGCTGGTTAAGTGTCTTTGATAATTCTGTTTGAATAATATTAAATTAGAACATTATTTGTCTGTATAGATACTTGCAATAATTTTAATTGTTAATTAAATGATCGTAAGATGTAAAATTGTCTTACTTTAAAGAGAACACGAGCTGGGATCGGCCTTCCTGGCAAAGCAAACAGTTTCTCTACACCACCAGTTTCCTTCCAATGCATTAATCTTTTTGTTGGCGGTGCCAAGTCCAACGTTGTGATGATATCAGTAGTATCTGATAATTGTGCCTTCATTTCTTCACCAGAAATATTTTTCACTTCGTCGACAATAAGTTTACGTTTGCGTTTAGCTTTTGTAAAACCTAAGAAAGAGATATTTACTTATTA
This sequence comes from Odontomachus brunneus, assembly GCF_010583005.1. Lineage (NCBI taxonomy): Eukaryota > Metazoa > Arthropoda > Insecta > Hymenoptera > Formicidae > Odontomachus > Odontomachus brunneus. Next base: position 547,611 of record NW_022639509.1, on the reverse strand, counting down.
GTTACAAAAAATAATATCAATATTATATCAATGCTAAAATATAAAAGTTTTACCTTTTAAAGCGGATGCGTCGATCGGAGCTAGTGCGAAGCTTTCTTCTTCATCGTGTAGCAAAGTGGTTTGATCTTGCAATGGTGGCGGTTCTTCTATGTTATCGATAGCGTGTTCTTCTGGAACAGCTGGTGGAGCTGGTGTGAAACGACGACTGGCGACGCTTATTCTTCCTTCGATTTCTTCCCCAGCAGCTACTGGTGTGGTTGGTCTAGAGCCGTCAGAGCTACGCATAACATACATATACAACAATTTAGTAAAGTACCAACATTTTATATACACATAAATGTAAAGGTAATAATAAATACCTCATGCCTCCCATCGGAGATGCCGGACCACCAAAATGATCGCCCATATCTTCATCAGATTCATCGTGAACAGAAGCAGCAGTACCAGGAACTGCACCTGCTTCCTGTTGTTCAGTTATTGAACTAACCTCAGGTACAGGTACTTCACCCATTGGAGCTTCATCAAATAAACCACCTTCAAAGAGGCCACCCGCTAAAAAATTAAATTATAATTATTATTCTCTCTTTCTTTCTTAATAAAAATAGTTATGAAAATAATAGTAATTTCTTTTATCATACATATAATGTCTTGGCCAAGATGACCACCAAAACCATCATCTCTGATGGGTGTATCTATATCCATAGCTTGAGTTGTGGAGGATGTTCCTGCTACTGGCTCTTTTTCTTTTTGTTCCAATGCTGTTTCTATTCCTGGTCCATCACTGAACAACATGTGACTCTGAAATAAAATCCAGAAAACACTAAATGAATAGGCTGATGAAAGCTAAATTGCTATTGGACATGTGTAAATTCAATTACAAAAGAAAATCGAATTTTTTAATTTAATATATCTTGTACATAAATACCTGGTCTAATGAAGGTTCTATACCACTTCCGTGTCTTAGTAATTCTGGTGGTTCTGCATCAAAACTCATGTCACCAAAACCTTGGTCATGTGTGACTAAGGACAAACTACCATAATCTTCTCTCATTGTTATTTCCTCTGCTCTAGACTGGTTCAAACTAAATTGGGCTTCAATATCAACATCCCTAGAAAAAAAAATTCATAATATAATGATCAATTTATAAAGAAACATTTGCAAATACTATAGTTTTTTAATAGATGTTTAACAAGTTTCTTACTTAAGCTCAGGCATAGCAGTGTCAAAATCATGAAATACTTCTGGTAAAGTAATAGCTGTTACAGCTGCTTCTCTATGTTCTTCAGGTAGATCTACCATACCTGGCCTGAATGCCATTTTGATTTTTACAAAAGCCTCATTGCAGTCAGCCAACAAATATTTTGCTTTTCTTGAGTAAATTCGTACAACTCCCAATAGCAAATGACCAGATGTTCTCAAGGCCATTTTAACCTATTACAATATTTTAGATATAATATGACAGAACGATGAAAACATTTGTCAGATCTTTCAAATTTTTAGGATATTTACCTTTGGTTGTAATATACCATCTACTGATTTTTCTATATTGGTTTCAAATACATGTGCCTTTGTTAGTTTTTTGTCCCAATGAGCAGCCAACCATATACGGGCTAGAGGCCCTTTTTTGGCCAACACAAAATGTGCATAAAACATGATTCTTGTATTTCTCTAGTTGCGATCTATAAAGAAATTGAATTACATTGATAAGTCAATTCAACAGGTCAGTTGGAAATCAATTCGTAAGTTAAATATAAAAGAAGGAAAGTACAATCAAGGTGAATTAGAAGCACACTTAGGCCCGGTTGCACACATTAACATTATTTCAGTTTTAAGCGAGATAAACGTCTGTCTATTCATTTAGAAAGAAAGATAAAGATAGATATATGTTTAAGTTTCGCTTAAAGCTAAAATAATGTTGGTGCAACCAGGCCTTAATAAGTTTGTTTTTATTTGACTAAACTTAACGACAAACATATTTCTGAGATAATTATTTCCTCTTGACAATATTGTGCTTAGTACGAAATAACAAGTCACTCAATGAAATTTATTACCAGTTTAGCTACGTTGCATTATATTGGCATAATATTTAACACATAAAACGCACAGCAACAATCAACAATAATACTATCTAATTTGTGAAAATGTCAACATCAACGCACAAGATGGCGTTTCCGTCTATAGTTTTGGCGGTTACAAGGTAGCGTTAAATTTCTCATACCAGTTCCGTTATAATGCGTAGTGCGAGTCGTCGTGACAACGTTCCGTCGTTAGGCCATGCAAAGCCGCAACATATTTTGCATAGAAACAGTTATGAACGCGACAATTTTCTTAATCATCGACACATACGGTGCATGCACTCCCAAATTGTCTTAACGCGTCCCCAAAACTAACCACGATTGTGTGCGATCAAAGGTAGATAACTCATATTAATTCAGCGAGGATGTTGTGTTAGCGCCATCTAGGTTAAAAGAGAGAATTAAGCCAATGGCACACGGTGCTTGCTTCGTGCTAGTTTGCTTGCTGGATGGAAGTACTCTATTCTGATTGGTGCATTTCTGAAGATGGATAGTAATATACCAATTAAAATAGAATATTTCCATCCAGCAAGCAGTCTAGCACGAAAACAAGCACCGTATGCCGCTGGATATTTGCAGGATTCACACCGTGTCCGATGTCCGAAATATGACATCCGATATCCAATAAAAGAATAGCTTTCTAATGGAGTCTCTACTAACCAATCATAAAGCTTATAAGTACTTGTTCGGCCAATAAATGTAGGCTGAATAACCCAGAGTGGGTTATCCAGAGCCAGTTGAACATGCTATTAGCTACGTTCCGAAATTCACTGCAAGTGCTAAATTTCTGTAGGTCTATATTCTGAATCCTCTTTTATTTAAAAGTGTCTCTAAAAGAAGCTTAGGAGCCACCTGATTGGCTGAAAAAGCTACATTTAAGGCACTTTTATCGATAAAAAGGATTCAGAATATGGGCCATAGTATACGTTAACCCCGTATCAGACTATACATTAAAATTAAGATTTAATTGAAATTTATAGCGAATTCGGTAGCTTGCACTAGTGCGCACTGAGTGCGCATTAAGGCTTGTTTATAGTACATTCTTATATTTAAGATCGTGTCTTAAATACATATTTAAAAACATTTTAACTAATAAAATGATTTGTACGGATGTTATACATATCATGGTTAAAAATATTTGAGAATTTATTTGAGAATTATTTAAGACAATCTTTAAATATAATAACATACTATGAATAAGCCTTAGTGCGCACTCAGTGCACACTAGTGCAAGCAACCGAATTCGCTATTAGTCAATCAGAGCAAAATTCACTAAGCTCATGTTTAGTGGATTTTGCTCTGATTGGCCAATTTTCAATTTAATCTCAATCTTAATCCGTAGTCTGATACGGGCTTAACAACACATGAACTATAGATTTTCAGTACTGGCAGTGAATTTCGGAACGCAGCCTTTTTAACCTGTAAGCATATTGAAAAATTTAATTTTAATTATATGCTATGTTATCACATTTCTGTCTAAATATATCTAATTAATTATGTACTCAACTTTATAATTGTGCTAGATAATCGCAGTTAAAATTAACGACAATTTTGTCATAACTTGCATTAATATTTGTCATGTAATATTTAATTCGTTTTACAGTGGACTGTTTTGACAATGGGAATTGTTTATTCGAGGTTGATGCGGTCTGCTCGCACTTTCAACATTGCAAACCGAGCCGAAAGAATTATTTCTCGAGAGAAACCAATTCCTGCTCCGCAATATACATCTGCAGAAAAACAAAAGAAGTTGGTAGATGAAGGTAATTTAGAATCATCATATATAATTTCAGTTACTGCGATTAGAGAAAGATTGGCCCTGTTAACCTTAACACATCTAAATTATTATAATGCCAATATAATTTTCAATTGTTCACATAAATGTGCATATAGTTCAAAATCGTGGTCGTTATGTGTTAAGACTATTATAGTGTGACTTATGTAATCAAGAGAAAATTCCTTAATTTGAAAATAATATGCAAGCTACTCTTTCATTTTCTTTTCTGACTGTTGTTTTTTTTAATGTTGTTTTTATATTTTAGTATATCCAGGATTCTTGGAAAAGCAATATCAAAAGGATATGCGGTTAGACCAACGATTAAAAGATGTTTTTGTAACATCGACAGATCCGCAAGTATGTATTATTCCCATTAAGTTGTGTTTTCAGATTTAATATTAGTTTACTGTATTAGATTTAACAAACTATAATAAATATTTTTTGTGAATTATTAATATACGTTTATTTTTCAAAAATATCAGAATGTCAAAAAGTTATATCTTGGTTTTGTTTGAAAGTGTTTTTATACTTTCTTATAATAGACTCCTTAATTTATTATTGTTGTGGAGAAAATACAGGGATAATTCTTATGATATATTTTATGCACATATCATTTAATTTTTGTAATATTTTTCAGGATATAAAATCAAAAGCAGAATCAAAATTCTTACCACAGAACAGACAAAGCATAACTGAATTTAGCATTGATTTTTATGAGCCTGCAGTAATTTCTGAAGGAAAATGTACATTGAGACAGGCTTTCACATTTATTTCTCAACATAGAGATGATCCCATAAAATATAATAGTGAGAACATAGCTGCTGAATATAAACTAGATAAAAAAGTAATAGGTATGTATAGTTCTATCTATTTTTTTAGTAAAATTAACTTAATATTAGTGTTTATCAAATCTCTATAATACTTGAATCTTTTCAGATAATATATTAAAGCATTTTAAAATTTATGTGAGTGTTTTGCCAGAAGCACCAGATAAACCTATATCAGATCCATTACAAGAGTTGATTGATCAATCGTATAAAGATTATAAGGAAACGTTTCTTACAGAAGAAAAAAAATAGAAAGAAAAGATAATATGAACATACAATAATATTGTATATAGAAATAACAATTTTTATGTAGAAAAATAATTTATTAAATGTTATTTCTACATTTTACTTTTCAAAGTAAGTATACACTAGTTTATATCGACATTTGGAAATGGTGTATATTTTACAATAAAAAAGGAGTTATGTATACTTTTGAAAGTGTTTGATAAGTAATGTCAGTGATCGGCTTCTTCAATTAGTTGCACATTCTTGTAAAATCTGCAAGTAAGGTTTGATATGTTATTCTAGCATTGATGAATAATTCACACAATAAAAATATATACTCTGAATATTATTTACTTTCTATGATGTGATAAGCAACAATGATTGCGACTAAAATGTGGAATGGCCTAGAGACGGACGGCATCGAGTGAGAATAATCTGCGAAAAAGCTCTGGCTGTTTGAACTTGTTTCTGGAATGGTTGCAGTCTTCAACATCATCCAGTAAAATGCTTTCATTTTTAATCTCTTCTTTAACTCTGCACCAACTTCTTCCCGAATACGTTTATTGTAATTATTCAGCCAACGTCGCTGTGCATAATATAGACATCAATACTATGAGTATTATTTTAACGTAATGATATTAAATTCAAGATAGTTTTGAAGTAAGTTGCAAATAAGACTTACGTGCAACGGAGTTAGCATATCGACATCGATAAGTTTCGGTTCGTAAGGGACCAAAGTGACATCTCTGAATTTCAGGAATTGTTGCTTGCTATGTGTCTAGAACAATTGATAATTAGCAACTAGTAATTATGAATATTATAATGTTACTATTACGCAGTTTACACTTAAAAGTGTACTAAATACATACTGATTTTTCAGCAGAGATCACTTCGATTATGTTCTCTAAACGAACACCAAAATCGTCCTCCTTGTAGTATCCTGGTTCATTAGATAGAAAGAAACCTGGCTTCAGCTTGATGGAACATCCAGTGACTGAATTGTTGACGAAATATGACACGCTGATAGGCGCTGCAACGCGTATTGTTCCACTAGAATGGCTTTTATCGATTGCATTCTGTCTTTTCGCGAAGCAAGGATTTTTACGGGAAACTGTTGATTACGAACATTCGTGAACCGAAGAGAAGTGGCCGATTCCATGACCAGTTCCATGCATATAATCGTAACCGGTGCTCCATAATGGTCCCCGTGCGACAACATCCAACTGATCTGTCGTTAGACCGCTTGGAAAGATCAAAGACGACAGTTGAATCGAACCTATCAGCACTCTCGTGTAGGCTTTCTTCTGCTCATCGGTCGGATCTCCGAAATGAAGAGTCCTGGTCACATCGGTAGTACCATCTGTCAAATAATATGGTTTTATTTTTTTTTTCATGTTCCGATTATTTAACCAACGAATAAACGCGAAAGTGAGAGAAATACTAGAGAGAAATTTAAGTGCTTAAGTAAAAAAATTGCCAGTTTTTTAATTAATCAAGTTTTGAGGTCTAAAATTTAAATTTGATCTGACAAAATAAAATTAAAAAATTCGGAGTTTTATACCCAAGTATTGTCCTCCGGAATCCACCACTAGTGTGGATGTGGTCCCGATTTTAACGTTGGTTAAATTAATTGGCTCGTAATGTGGCATAGCACCGTGCGGTCCGTATCCCACGATTGTTGGGAAAGAAATGCCTTTATTATCGTCTTGCTCGTAACGGAGTTCATTTGCTAATCTAGCCACTTGCATCTCGTCCCATCCTTCAGGTTCAAATTCGTATTGCTCTTCCATATAAGACAGAAAATCGCACATTGCCACTGCGTCTTTTAGATGAGATTTCCTCATACCTGCCGCCTCAACTTTGTTCTTCTCTGCTCGTAGATTGATTATGGGCGAAGATTTTGGTAATCTTTTCTTTGGTGGAATCTGGGAAGATTTTACACGTTGCATTCGTATATCTTTAATTTTTGTTAAATTTTCCATTAAGTGAAAAAAATGACTAGATCATACTATGTTTTATTCATTTAAGAATAAAATTGTACTTACAGAATTGTATATTTCTTTAGACGCACCCAGTGTATAGCAGCAAGGCGAAGGAAGCCAAACTGTATCCCAGGCTTGAGACATGGTCCTTAAATCGTGCCAAATAGTCGTGTAATTATGCCACCTATAACGTTACTAATCGTCATGAAATGAACATGAAATAAACATTTATTTTTCAATTAATTTTAAAGAAAAGAATAAGCACGCACTATCATCTATCTCTCGTTCCGTTCATCGAGATTCATGAATTATTGGAAAAAGAGATACCTTGGAGGTCTTAACTTCTATCACTCACTTGACGCAGTTTTTATGGTAGCAGGAATCGGTTCTCAGATGTATGTCGACGGCCCGCAGGATCTTTTGTCGTGGTGCGTAGAGATGTATGGATCCGTGAGTGATGATCGCGTAGGACCTTAGAACAGGCGTATGCGGCAGGTCATAGCCGCGGATGTTGAATAGCCATGATATCTCGTCCAGAGCGGTGACGACGAGTGCATCGGCCGATGAGACCTCCATTTCTAGTCGGATTCGTTGGATTTTCTCCTGCCACGGTTTACCGGAATACTCGTCTGGCAACGGATATGCCGCGTGGGGATTGTACTCAGGTCGGCCCACCTGCCAGATCAAGTCCACCAGGTCGTTACCGACTGCGACCAATTTTACGGGGGAATTTTCTAAACACAAATAGGATCATTAGTCGCGTGATCGAGAAGATCTATTTGGATTCGTCGTGATACTCGAATCCGTTTCGAAACTTTAAAAGAGAGAGTTGAAATTCTATAATCAACAGGTTTTCTAGATGCAAACACATTGTTTTTAATATAAATCGTCTCATTAGACAGAAAAATATTAGATGTAATGTTAATTAAAAGAAACATTACCTAAATCGTCCTCCCATATCTTCCACATAGATGCCGGTATTAATTTCGGATTAGCACCGATACGTACTTTCGTCTGATTTTGAAATTCGTGCATTAACCATTCTGTTATCGATGGTACCTGTAAAATTAATGAGATATTAAGATCTTGATGTTACATATTCGCCTAATTTTTTATTTCGTGGCAGATTTATGGACAATCGACAAAATTTATTAATTATGCAAGGAAGATGTTAAACAAAAGTTTGATAAGCAAATGTTGGCGAAGTAAAATACGTCACAAGTTGCAGATAATACGGAAAATGTAGCACAGTGTAGTAACTTGCAAAGCTATTGCATCTGTGTTAGCGATGGTACGCACATGTATATAAATATTAAACTACGCATACAGAATGGTGTTTCGTGCTCTCACCGCATGAGGTCTATAGCTAAATTTTTATTCTTGTAGATTCGTTAAAAGTCTAGAAGTAGTCAAAAGTAAATCTTGGTTTGGATTATGGAAATTCTGCGACGAGAGAGCGCATAATATTGATATAACGTATTAATTTTAAAGTTTAAATTGTGATGGGTGGTTTTACGTAAAAAAAGTATTAAATGAGTTGTAAAAGTTAGAAATAGATGTAGGTACATAATTTTTTTTTTATAACCTCATAATGCTTAAAAGTAATAACTTATTTATTTAATTGTACATGAATAAGAATTTTGCTAATTTTTGTTATAATATATATAAGGTGTGGGGGGGCCACTCAGAATGCCTGCCTTCCCCTGCCTCTCGCACTGAGTACAAGAGGTGAACGATCATCGATGACAGAAACATCGAACGAGTCGCGATTTCGTGTCGTTCTCACGCTCAAGGAAGGAGGCTTTTGCTCCTCATCGTGGTTGAATCTTACTTCCGTGTTAGGGAAGAAGTGCAAGATTAGCTACTACAGAAGTGATCCTGTGAAGCATGATCTTAACTTTCGATCGCTTACGCGCCCCTATATATAGTATACGTAAGGAGATTTTAACTGCGAGAGAGAGGAGTCATTCGTGTAGCCACCTAGCGGCTTACGAGATTGTCATCGTCCAGAATTAATAAAGGTCATTCTACAATTGCGTAAGTGTGGTCGGTAATGTCGGTCTACACACAGCTCTACACACTAGCGCTACAAACTCAGATAGTTATTCATATTCCAGTTTTATATACTTAAAAACATATTTATTTAAATATGTTTATTTAAGTATATTTTTAAAAATACACACGAGATTAATTTTTATTTGTAAAATTTTATTATCTAATAACATCGTGAATGTGAACTGTTATTTAAGGATTTGCAGAAGTTAAAAGAAAATACATATGCCCATATTCATACCCTTTGTCCACAATCTTGCTTTAATCTTTAAGCCGTAAGAAATTGACCAACCACAGTCGATTATTTTAAAAATAATCAATTATGGTTGGTCAATATCTTACGACTTAAAGGTTAAAGCAAGATTATGGATAAGGTTGTGATAGTCAGGCCTTATATTTAAGGTCTCCTTAAGTTCAACTTCAGATGCTTTGTAGCCAATAAAATGATCCATAGAATATCTGAAGATTATCTTAAGGAAGCCTGAAGTATAAGGCCTGACTATGAATACGGGCATTAGTTGACTTTGGAGATCTCGTGCGGTGAAAACGCGAAACACCGTTCTATGTGGGCAGGTTTATTTACACGTAACATATGTGTATTACTCGCGCGAACGGAATAGCAGGAAGGTTGGATCAAGTTATCTGCACTTGGAGTTAAGTTAAGTGCATTTGGATAACACTCAGCGGTAAGAGATAATCAAGATAATCGTAAATTGTAAAATTTATGAATCATTAGTTCCGATCTACAATAGATATAGTAAGTCTTAAGTCTTAAGAAATTGACCAATTACAGTTGATTATTCCCCTTAAATTTGACTATGATTGGTCAATTTCTTAAAGCTTAGAGTTTAAATCACCTATTATAGATCGGGACTTATACATTGAACATGTCTAGGCATTTATTTCGAATAGTTGAAAGTAGTCGATAATGTCTTTCTTAAATTATTTCCAAGATCCTTGGAGATTTAATATTACCATCGACGAGATAATATTAAAGACAGTCAGCTCTGGATATATTTTGATACTAACGAAAGACCTCCGAGGGTCCTGAAGATAATTTAAGAAAGATGATATTATCGAACATTTTTAAGTATCCGAAGACATCGGCATCTCGTCGTTCGATCGCATCGATCACATCGATTGTATCGATTGCATCGCTCGCATCGATCGTAATCGATACTTCGAAAGCCGCTGCTGCTGCCATCTTGCCACTGGCCGCAGAGCAGGACGTGCAGGAGTGCTGATTCGAAAAGCCGGCTCTTATTTTCCGCGGTTTCGATCTGCTGAGTGGTGAGTGTCACATGAATTATCGTCACCGGTAATGCCGAAAGTTAGTTTTGTCGACGACAGAAATAGTTACATAATCGTCGAAGAAGCATATCTCGGAAGAAGCGGAACGGATTGTTGGTTATACCGCGCAGTGTTGTACGTTTATTGCGTTTTGAAGTTCAGTTAGATCTTCACGCTATAGCTGCGTTCACTTTGAGTGCTTATGCGCTGTCATTCTATCTTCTTCCCGCATGTAATGAGCGATAGATAGAATGACGCTTACAGCGCGTAAGCGCCCAAAGCGAACGCAGCCTATATCAACATTCGAGAAAGTTTCAATTGTGTCACACGCTAATTATCGGGAATGTCGAAAATGAGTTTCGTGCTTGAGTGACAGCAAAATATCGTTAGAAAGTTACCGAAAATGAATGTCACTCAACGGTTAGTCGATAGCATCAAAGGAAATGTCGCATATATTGAGATACTTCAAGCATCTCAATCGCCGCTACGTTCGTTCGGTTATGAAACTGAACGCGATGTTATAACGTTCGAAGAGTCGTCTCGTATTTTCCGCGATTCCGGCTTGTCAGAGATGAGTGCCACGCATGAATTGTCGACATGGGGAGTGCTAAAAGTAAGTCTCGCGCGTTTTCCGATAAAATCTCTTCGAGCGCGCGCCGAAAGAGATCATATCTCAGAATTGGCCGTTGGAATGTCGCACAACGCGTTCCTTCCATTATGGCGGTTAAAATGCATATTGGCGCCTGTTTTTTCGGCTTCCCGGGAGAAAGATCGATACTAATAGAATTAATAAATATTGACATGTAATGTGCCAGTATCATTCGCATGTTGAATCGTGCATTCTATCCGTGAGATACCATTAAACAGTAATCGTCTTCAATGAGAATTTGAATATATATATATATATATATATATATATATATATATATATATATATATATATATATATAT
>NW_022639509.1:522669-536419 GCF_010583005.1 Odontomachus brunneus | reverse complement strand
ATATATATATATATATATATATATATATATATATATATATATATATATAATAATAATAATAAATAATATAAATTATTCTAAATACGCAATAGAGGTATACAAATAGAGTAGATATTTTGTCTGTGTATTATAACATTAATTTAAATGAGAATCAATTTACTTACATCGTATTGTCCTTCTTTCATTAGGATCCAGTTGCAGTCCAGTTGATGATCTGCTTGAATGTGATATCTACCATCAGTCCAGAGTACCGCTTTGTCTATAGTGACAACAGCTTCTCCAGTACTTCCAGTGAATCCAGTAAGAAATTCTCTTCTCATATCACGCGGATCCACGACCTCACTCTAATGAAATTCACGTAAATAATATACATACTTTGTAATATTGCAAATACATGGATATTTATACATAGGAAAAATCATTAATCTCTTGATTATAATATTAAAAAAAATTTTTTTGCAGATGAGCATTAAAATATGAAGCTAATGCTTCAGCTTGAATCAATGTCTCTCAGTTATTATTAGTTTAATACCGGTAATAAAAAGTATATTTTTTATAGATAAACTTTTTAATCTTTAATTTTATCACACGATATCTAGAAATACTTGTTATATTTTATGAATTTTTTAAAAATTCTTAATATGTCTTCATTGGGAAACATAGATTCAAGAGACTAGATGCACTGCACTCGGAAAATCGAATAAAACCTTTTAGCAAATACGGCAATAGATTGCTGTCAAGCGTATCAATCAAAACTGCATTTTTTTAATGCAAAATATTCTCAATATTAAAAGAAACTACTGTCGAATACTATACACCACGCGAATATACCTCTAAAGGCCCGGCACGGCCATGAGAAACGAAGCTCACTGTCTGAAAATTTAAGTACAATGAGAGTGAGGCCGATCTGTTAATACGCTAATTGCTAAGATGCATTTGAATAGATCTTTCTAAATCAATGTTAGATATAATTAATAACATCGGATTAACCGTGTCAATCGTGTAGAACTTACTTGATGTTCATCGTCCGATGTAACAATATATCCATCAAGGGCTGGTCCTTGAACCGCTGCCACGCGAACCATTTCAGATCTCAGTTGTCTTAGTTGCAAAGAAGTATCGTGTCGATTGACTGGTTGATTTTCGATGTAAGCATTCACCGGACAATATAATCTTTTGGCTCCATTGTGATTTAGTTGTGGTTCCGACAATTTATCGTCCTTATCGGCTCTTGTCAGTTCTGTTGAATATTTTCTTATTTTATTTATTATAAATATATTGTGAAATATTACCACATTAAGAGTATATTAGAAATAAATTCTAAAATCAATAGTTAAGTAAAGAGAATATCACGTGTGTTAAAAGCAATTTTTGTATTAATACTTTTATAAAATGTAGAATATTTTCAATATCTACTATATATTTAATTTAATATTTTAATGTAATTTATATAAAAGTATAAGTATAAGTTTGTTGTGGTTATCTCTCTCTCTTTTGTATTGTTAAGTTGTAATGCTTAAATTATAGCAATACTATTATCCATAATATATAGTTTTTACGTATATTATGGGAGCAACAATATTTGTAAGTAAATTGTAAATTATATGAAGATAAAGAATAACATCAAGCATTAAAATATAAATATAATCAAAGAAAGCTTTCATTGTTGGACCATGAAATAAAAAATAATTATGGTAAAATATCAGGGAAGAGTGAAGAATAGAGAAATGTAACATATGTACATAAATTTGAGAATTTTAATTATAAATATGTTTAGATAATGAATGAAGAATAGGTGGAATGATATAGTGTATTTAATAGATAGATTTTTATGAATTTAGGCCTAAATTTTAACATTAAATTATTTTAACATTAAATAAGGAAAATACAAAAGAGAAGAACTGGAGGCGCCGGGTATCGATCCCGGTACCTCTCGCATGCTAAGCGAGCGCTCTACCATCTGAGCTACGCCCCCTGACAAGGGGTATCTTTATGCACAACATTGAAACTGTCTGCACATGTAGGTCATAATATCTTTGCAAAATATTTCTATTTGCATTATCTTTATATAATTTATTTATTTAGCAATTTATTTGCAAATGTTATAGTTCTCATAATATATGTAAAAACAAAGTTAATATAATATGAAAACTTTGCATACGATGGATAATAGTATTAGCAATTTAAAATATATAAAAGATGACCTTAATAATTTTTTAATTATATAAACTATGTTTGTATATTAAATTGAACATACACACATGTACACATACACAGTAGAGATATTGATAATACTCTACATTTTTTAAAAATATTAATACAAAAATAATTTTTTACTCGCGCGATAATCGATTCAATCATATAATAGATTTAACAACGAACTTGGTTCATATCGCATGAAAATAATAAATTTTTAATTTGGGAAAACAAATAATCATTAAAGATTGTATTTGACAAATTAAGGATTTTTAATAAATGTTTCAAATAAACGACAATTTTACAAGTTTCTATAGGCTCTAGAGCTCTATCGCGCTCTATATAATAGACAGTAAACGATGCATCGCTATCCAAGCGAGTTTTGACCGGAACCAGTTTGATTTCCGTTACATATATACGTCCCATGGGAATCCAGAGGGTGTGCTAAGTGGTGCTCGCGTACCAGGAAAACATATCTAGCTCGGAGTACGATCGTCCCGAAATGCACGTTTTAATCGTCACGTGTATTGAACTTTCGCTGGCATCTCACCAATAACATATGTCAGATCGACCTTTAGCTTAACGCGTTCCCTGTCTCCTTCTTTCTTCTTCTTCAAATCGATTTCTTCATCGAGTCTTATTTTTCTTCAATATCGCACCTGTAGGCGTGCACGGCATACGTCGACGGGCGGGAAGAGATCAATTTCGTGGATATGGAAATGGATCGAATATAATTCAGATCAAATCATGCGCGCACGCGTCCCCGCGTTTATCATTAATGCTCCGTAACTGGGTCAGCGTATTGTTTATTTAATTTAATAATTTAACGTAAACATATATTATCAAGTAATATTAAATATATTACTAGGGAAGTAGGAGCATGCAGTAGGAAAGTTTTACTCCGATGTAACCTTACAATTTTCAGCTTGGTAATTTTCCCGCGTTGTAAAGCTCACGTCCCTCAACCCTTTTTTTATTCTCTTGAGTATTTATGGATTTTTTCTTACCCCCTGCCCCTAACGGTGTGGTTAACAAAGACATGCCGTAGCGAAAAAGTAATTCCAATGAGTTGTTACGGAATAAATAGTACGAAATGCATATATCTTTATCAAAAATAATTGCGAACGTAGAATAATGTTTATCTTGTGATAAACGACTTAAAAATAAAGAAAAATAAAAAATATCATCATGCAGTGAAACAACGAAATAAAAGAGAGAATGCATTGCATTGTTTCTTATTAGAAGGAAGAAAACGAATGGTTTGAATTAAAATGGAGCTAACGCGCTATTTATAACAAGAGAGGTAATTTAAGTCACAACTTACCATTAATATTGAACGGCTGTCTCGAACGCTTTATAGATAATTACATGTTTCGTAACTACGTCGATTAATCATGCGATATTTTTGCGTTTGATCAAATAAAATAACTGAATTAATTATATCGTTTTACGATATTCAACTCATGTGAACATAATAACAGTATATGACTTGTGCATATCGCGTAAAATTGTCTCGTTATGCAATAAATATAATATTTTATAAATAACTGAATTGCTATTGCGCGTGCAAATGTATAATATAATAATCCTGCAAATGTATGTATATTTGTTCTCTTTCTCTCTCTCTCTCTCTCTTTGTTAATTATATATATTTTCCACGCGTCAAAACAATTTCTCATAAATAAATAGCAAATAATAAATCCAATAAATACATAATTGCATTATGTCGATATTTTACGATGATCACATAGTTTTATAATTTGGAAGTATAAATAAATATATGAAAGCGTTCGATACCTCCGGACGTAACATGCTCTCTCTTCTACTTCCACATAGCGAAATAAATTCGTAAGAACGTTTCGATGTTATGTCTTTATGACAATAATCATTACTCTCGCGTAGCCTTCGTCCTTTGACGGGCTCGGATCCAGTTTCGAGGGTGCTCTTCTTGTCTCGCCTTTGCTCTCGACCGTTGGTTCGCCACTCGCTCTACCGTCCTCAAAATACCAGGATACCATGAATCCTCGGTTAGTCTCGGACGTGGGGCAGAGTAGCCTAAGGATCGACAGCGAGGTCAACGAGACTGTGTCGAAGTGGCGCGTAAAGGCGAATTTTCACAGAATATAACAGAGGGTGAACTTAACAAGACCGAAGCTATTCTCTTTCTTAGTTCGTACCACGTTGCCGTTGTCGGTTTACCATTTGTTCACCACTCACTTTTAGGCTTCGAGCTGACTCGGCTAACAGCACGATGAAGAGCTTAGTCGAGCCTCGTAGCTAGTGAGGAGGGAATAGTGGCGCACAGTGACTGTGATAAGAATGTTTCGAACACGCATGTTATATATTAATTCGTTACGCGAACTTCTAGTGTCGTGTATCATCGCGAATAAAATAAGTACGTTATTGAAACGATAAATTCGTTTAAACACGGTCGTACGAATATAGATGAGAGGTCATTTAGTGGTAAATTGAGTGAGCAGAAAGAGAGAGAGAGAGAAAGTGTGATGAATACGTATTCCATAGGATTAGGATTGGCTGAGCATCGAGTTCACGTCATCGAGTTCTTTTGACGTTCTTGTGAATTATCTAACGTTTGCAATTGCCCAGCGACGATAATGATAGATACCCGCAGAAATGCGAATCGAGTCTCTAAGAGGAAATTATTCTCGGTGATTGCAGTATCTTCTAACGATTTCTTTTTGGTGATTTTGACTTTCGGCCAGAAATATCTCATTGAGAGTAGCGCATGTAACGTTGGATGATGTGCGCGAGGAAAGATGATCGAGATGCTGCGAAATTGGACTGTTTCTCGAGATGATCTTTAGCATCTAGCGAACAGGCTCGCATAATCTGCAGAAACTTCATTGTGATCTCACCTCGCGCCTATGTTGGAAGAGCTCTCGTCATCCGAACTCGCGGCTAGATTTATTTCTTTCTCTTTCTCTCCTTCTCGTTATTATCTTCGCTTCTTGTCACCTTAATTTTGATTCGAATAAGATCTATGTGAGAAATTGATTTTGAGCAATTTATAAGATTTTCGTAACTGATAAGTGTTCATTCGATTAGGAAACGGTTTTCGCATTCGATAAGAAAGGTATCACGTCTTATATTCCATACTAGAACGTAAAAGCGAGACAAAAGGAATCATTAAATATTTTTGTTTCCATGGCAACGTCATCGTTGATGTCATTGAGTTCGTTCGCAACTCATTTTGGCGCTACTATTGTACTAGGCTCACACATGAACGAAGAAGTATGTCAATGATGATGATGGTAGAGGATATATGTATACATGATTTCTACATGACTTCTAGATCTCTCGTTTTAACATGACGCTTGTAGAGCGAAAAAAATATCACGTGGTTTTGCAACTGCAATGTGTTAGCGTTACAACCACAGCAGTAGTGTACACGTGATGGTTCATGATGCTTTATATAAAATATTGCTGACGTACAGCGTACACACACATATGCAGTTCTCAATTTCACATAAATAATTGCACATTATGAAAGTTTAATTATATACAATTACGCAAAATGCACGGCGCAAATATGGGAAAGCATTTCGCTCATAATGACTAATTTGAAATTCACAATGCTGTTCGTTAAATGCAGCAAAAATAAGGTAATATTCGAACATTTTTGCGGAAGTACATTAAATCGTCTCTGATTTAATGCATTTTATTACTCATTTTACTGGTAAATATTTTGTTAATGCAATTGCGGAAAAATTTACTCTATCCGTTGATTTATTTCGTGTTATTAATTGCTAATTAAAAGAATGTAGTAGAAATTTCCGGAGAGAAAGAAAGAAAGAAAGAAAGAAAGAGAGAGAGAGTGAGAGACAGAGAAAGGAACTTATCTGTTTATCTATTAAAAAGAACACAATAGTGTACGATGAATCTGTAATTCTATGCGAATCAGCTACGTGACGTCTCGAGATGACCTTCAGTATCTGTTGATCAGGATAGCATAAACCGCGAGAAGCCAGACGATTTACGATATTTGCATCTGCAGCAGCTGAGCCATTTTAATTCCTCAGTCGCTTGCCTACTTCCTCCGTGCGTTGCCTTCGTCCGCGTATCTTATGTTTCGCGAAACCTTTTGGTGCTACCACGAGTTTCTCGATACGGTTCGTCAGTCACGAGGCACTTTAGTTCTGTCACTGACAACGCATGTCGCTCATTGATTCGTCAAATTTATGAGGCTCGTCGCCGAGGAACGAAACGAGGAATGCCCGACCAGCGATTCATGCGATCGAGAAAGTGTGAACGCAGTTGAAAAAGTCGATAAAGCCGAAAAGCCAGTTAGATTGTCAAACGTTCCCTTTGCTTAACTATCAGGGATTCATCTTCGGAGGCCGGTTGGCAAGGCTTCGATTTGGGATGGCTCGAGGCTTTTTGCAACAGGGTAGTAGAAGTGGGATTAGCGTTCGCGCTAGGGTAGTTTTATATTCCGTCGATTTCTTTGCGGGGAACTCTACACTGCGATAAGTACACGTTTATAAAAGCGAACATCCGACAAGGCTATAGTACGTATAAATACGTTAAATAATAGAACGCGAAAACTTTATCAAGTTTTCTTAACAATAAGTGGAATAATCGGGACACTCTTGATATAAACATGAAAGAATCCGATTGGATAATGTATCACATGATAATGAACTAGAGTTTTCTTTCGAAGCCAAAGGATAGTAGATCCAGAATAGAAATTCTTATATTTTGCATTGCGATTCGACAGAGATTCCACGCGCGTGTCAGTCTTAGAATTAAAAATATTACTTAAACGTGCATGTGTATAAATAATGAATCATGATAAACATAGATGAACTCCAGATCTCGGAGCGTGCAGTATCACGTGAATACGAAAGTGCACGTGTTGATTAAAAAAAAGACATGCGATTTTGTATTTTGTTCTTATCTTTTAAAACTCGCAAACAGTAGTCGATTCGCTGGCATTTCAATTGGAGGCGGTCGCACGGAAAAAGCAGTTCAATCATATCGATGTTTCAATATGTAACACCCCACATTGCATCGTTTTCACAAGTGGGGTAGTGGGGGATGGAGTTGCCATTCGCGGTTCGCGCGCGCGCGTATCCGTCCACGTTACCCCCATCGGAGGTGCTTTCCACGCAGCTGCATCCATCGCACATGCCTGATGCACATGGATATATGTACATACATATACGCAACGCGACGAGGGCGATGAGAGCGACGAGACCGACGGGAGAGTGGTGCGCTGGCGCCGTCAGGCATCATCGGCGGAGATCGATAACCCAGGGGGAATCGGTGTGCGTGTGCACCCACCGATGGCGGGGGACGGAACGGGTGGACGGAAAAAGAATGGCAGAAAAAGGAAGACGTAGATGGCGGTAAAAAGACATCATAAATCGCTCCCGGCTGGTGTCCCGGCACCGACCCTCCCTCTTCCCCGCCGACCGTTACTCGTTACTCTCATCCACCCTACGGAATTCGAACGTTTCCCGCCACCGACCGCCTCGCGCGCTATACGGCCCTGGCCGTAGTGAGATGATCGCCTGCTTAAGTGGCTCGCTTCGAGCTACCGCCAAGGCCGCAGACCTCGTCTCCAGGCGTTTGCCGGCCAAAAGTCGCGCTGCGAAAAAGATACGTCGCAGGCTCCAGGTTTTTAGCGGCTCCTTCCGACGGACGAAGCGTCGCCGGTGCCCGCCACCCTGCCAGGGTAGCAGCTCGCGATGGAGGTACACCCCGTGATACGCCGCGAATGCGCACTTGGCGCGAACGACTGGGGCGAACCGCGGAGGTACACGCGAGGGGTTGTTGCTGCGCCGCGTCGTGACGCGGCCTGACCCTACCGGCCGCGTGACCCGGCGCGACGGCGCCGATCAGCTGTAACGAGTGCGCGCGGAATCAGAGGGAGCTGATTGGTCGCTTCCGTGCGTGGCCTTGATGAGCACGTGGCGCGGATCGTGTTCACGCGGCACGATCAATATCAGCTGTAATAAAGGTCTCGGTCGCGACGTCAAACGTCAAACGGCTCGGCGCTGAATCTAAATGAATCCCGAGACTTCTTTTCGTTCGTTTGATGAAAGATTGATACAGCGCATTCCTCATTCACTTGGGATTCATACGAGACAATAGCTGATCGTATCGATTATGAGGCACGACTACATCGGGAAGATCGTACCTGCGCAAGGAGCTCTTGTTTCTTGGACCTACCTCTCAAACAGGAATGTAGAATGAAAGATGGAGACGTGCAAAGTTAATACAAAAAGGAGCGGTGAAATTGCCACGCAGATAATTATCCCTGATGATCGCCGACTCAGGATTGAGAAGAGCGCCAAAAGAGAGAGCGTGATCCCGACGGCCGCACTTTCGAGGGCGCGACAAACTTTTGTAGACAGACGACAGGACAGAGAATCCTCTAGACGGCGAGGAGGATTGACGCTCCGACATTGGATAATGAGTAAAACGGTACTTCCAGGGGACGATCGGGAATAGGAATTCCCGATTGGTGCGCGGAACGGGATGGCATGCGGAGTTAGAGGTGATGTTTCCCGTTCCGCGACCACTAGCAATCACCGCTCGCCGCGATGGGAGTGACAGGCAGGGATCGATAAATCGAACCGAAACTCGACCGGAAACGGAACAGGCCCTCATCAGGTGGCGGCGGTAGGTTGGTCGGTTGCTTGGTCGGTCGGTCGGTCGGTCGGTCGGTAGGCACCGATTTTCGATAATTCTTGACCTGGAATTGCGCGGTGCGAGAACGAAAACCAAGGGTTTAAAGTTGCAGGGTGCGCTCGAATTTTCTTTCCTGACACGACGAGCGATTAAGGCGGAAATGCTTTGTATTTATTGGAAAACAAGGGCGGTTCGGTAGCAGGATAACACGAGGATTCAGGGGGTGATTTTCAGGCATCGCCCCCTCCCCCCCTCCCCGAAGGGGTAGCGCATTTCATGGAGTCAGTTGGTAACCGAAACGCTATGGCGCAGTCATCGACATTGGAGGGATTGCATCGTGCCGGAACCGCGGATCGACAGATGTTCGCGATGCCCCTATAAGTTTGAAACGCCGGCAGCTGATGGGTCGTCGCTTGAAACTATCGTTTACATCCCAGGACGTTACTTCTCCGTAGAACAATTGAATCAAATGTAACAGACTATCAAGAGACTATAATTTGTTAACCTGCCGCGATCATATCCAGGCCTTTAAGAATGACTCCAACCTCTCTTTCGTCAAACTGAATTTTCCACATTTGTTTTCGTATCTTTTCTCTCGCAATGTAAGCATACGCTCGCTCTGACTCAAGTTCGACTCGAGATACACAAAATCTTAGCAACGCAGTTTGTTACCCTCGTATTGTTAGAAATTGTAATTGTTATAATGTTATTTGTGCGACCTATATTTCCACCTCTGTGTTTCTCTCTTTTTCTCTTTCTCTCTCTCTCTCTCTCTTTCATTATTTTATTCAATTATACGTGTAAAGTTTGGCTGTATATTGTAGGGCGATAAATAACATTTAAAAAGAATTATATAGTCAAATTAGGTAACAATAATAGAAAATAATTAAAAAAATATGTAGATACGTGATACATAATCTAGATTGCTGATATATTTTCGTAAAACAGCGTGTGGATAAAATAATAAGAACGTGTTTATATTTTCAGTTTAGTCCTATATCCATGGTAACGAGATGAAACTTTTTAAATTGACGATTTTTAAAAGAAGGTTAATTTGCAATTTGAACGAAACAATTCGGATTTTTGTGAGTATTTCTTATATTAGAATTCAAGTGCGTGTTTTATGATAATGCGTTGCGTGATGACTTCAATTATCGAAAAATTGGGAACAGTAGGCACACCGGTGTGATCGCGAAAACGACGTGTTATTCCGTTGCGAGACCCGAAGGCTCGCGGAACTGAAGACTCGATGCCGTAGTAGCCACATGAACTTAAATTATCAAGGAGATTAACGTGACGCGACGACGAGGAGGTGGCCTGCGCTCGTTACCGTGATATTAGAGGAGTATCAACATTGCGGTAGTCTATGCCGACTCGATTTGCCAACTTAAGAGAATCGCGTCGTGCACGTGCCACGGTTTAACGACGCATCGAGTATGCGCGGACGAAATTCGCTGGGAAGGGGAGCAGGTGAGAAGCCCGCCAAACCGAACCATTCATAGGAAGAAATGGGTTAGAACAGACGAGATACTCGAGTAGTAGGAGCGTAGGAAAGCGATGTTGGTTTCTGCATCGCTATAATAGTGCATCGCCGCTGCCGATGTATACGTATGCACGTCGGTGTGTAATTGCAACAATATAGTTTATTGTTCATAAAAATTCACTTGTGTCACATATTTTTAAAGAACTTTACACGGGCGAGATATCTCAAGCAAAAAGATGTGTACGATGTCCTGTAATGTGATTATTTCGTTGGCGTATCGGAATGTCTTATAAAATAAAATTGCAATATTTATTTATAAAAAGTTATGATATATTCTTAAGTTAAAAACCGACAATACCATGCAATCAGTTACGTCGCGTAACTCTTGCATTTCGCCAAGTATTCGAAGTAGTTCATAGCATGCGATCTATCCGCGACGTAATTATTTGCGCTTATAAAATAGCAATATCACGGTATTCATTTGCAAATTTGCAAATTGCAAAATGGATCGGGTGCGATGGAATAATTTTTAACGCCTGGAGGAAGACATTTTGCAAAATTACAGATCAATCGCGCGCGAATCGCGGGTGCGTATAACTGTCAAAATAATTTCCCGTTTGTCATTACAACGTACGAGGAATTGCAACAATTTGCTGTAAACAAGCAGCAGTTTGCAATTACACAGGAAAACAGAAGTTGCAGTGAAGGCGCATTGGCGAAAAGCCGGCCGCGTTACATTTGTAAACGGAACTCGTTGCGCGACATAGTAACCTGGTACACGATGCGACATTTTGTGTTAAAAAAACGCGACCTCCCAGCCATCCTATGAATTCCCACGCGATGTTGATCCTTTAGCTACTTCATTCACGACGAAAAGAAATCGTATCGTGACAAAACCGATCGTCTTAATGTTCAATAAACAATCAGCTTCGTATTTGACTTCTTCGTTATGTTGATTTGGCATTTGTTAATTGGCGTGAAATTTTCTATCTTTTGTTACTTGTATATTGAGAAGTCAACATTCCTCGACCCTTCGTTCAAGAAAAGGACCGACCTCTAAAGTGTTCGGAGAGAGTTCGCCTGATTAAAGACATCAAATTAAAACGCGAAATTACGGTTTCAAAATGCGAGATACGAATTCAGTTTTCAATGAGAAATTAGCTGTCATTGATGTAGAGTCTTATTTTACTTTCTTGCACTTTTTCTTTTCCACTATTCCAATTTTACGGTGCGTATTAAGGGTGCTGAGAATTTCGGGCTCGTTGAGTGACAATAGCCGATGCAAGTGGTGGCTTATTTGCACATGCTAAAATATGCTCCAGCACCTGCGCAAATTCTAAAAGTGTAATTATCATCTCTTTGACGCAGCATGTTCGCACGAACTGGCGGACGATGCACGTATGCATCGACGTGAGTCATTCATCTTACTCCTACCGACGACGCTGACCATTTTTTGTTTACAGATATTGGATAAGTGACAGCGCGTTGTAGCAGGGCCGTATGAAGGCATAGGGGGGTCGCGACGCGAATAAGAGGCGGGGCGTGCTTCACATCGTTCGCGTGCTCGGACGCGAGTGGGGACATTAATTAGGGTGGAACAATAGAGAACGAGAATTTTTATCAGGGTCGCATAGCGCACAGGAGGTCGAGGCGTGGGAGTAGAGTATCGTCGCCGATGCTTGGGCCTCGGCGAAATCGAATGGCAGCCGCCGTCGTGTCGCTTTCGCGAGAGACTCTTCGCGTCGCGACTCTTTCGCGTGCGAAAATCGCAAACTCTTTTGTAAATTGATTATTTTAATTTTCTTGTCTTTATCTCTCTTTGCTCTTCAACCCTCGAGTATTCGATTCTTTCCTCACGATAGCGAATTTTTGGATGAATTTAGGTTTCCTTTGGAATATATTTTTCAAGGATCGTTGGAAATATTCTCGTTGTATTCGCGGGTCATCAGTCGCTAGATTCGACAGCGCTATCTAATTATAATTATCGTAGAAAGTTGCTCGTGCAATCATCAATTTTACACGCACTTACGTGTGATTCTCTCGCGGCTGATCCTCAATTAGATCCAGCGCGAGAATCAGAGTACAAGAGAACTTGGCGAACGTGAGAGAGACGGTGGGATGGTTGTATTATGTAAGATATATAAGCAAAGCGTGCACTTGCGCACTTTAATAACTCGATACGCTCGTGTGATTTATCGGTTTGTTCGCGAGACTGCCACGCATCCGCACATTGAGACTTCTAACAGTAATTTACGTAAGCGATTACGCAACGTTTGCACATTGTATCTACACGAAGTTCTCGTCACGCAAAATTTGGTCAATTAATCGTCTTTTCGAAGCCAACAGATGATACAACCTAATAATGTCTGACTCATCGTTTTCGCGTAATGTTTCACGAGGATCAAGATGAAAACAAGAAAATAGACTTTGAAAATTAGACGTTTAGAAAATAGAATGTTTTTGTAGGAAATAAAATCTACAGTTGCAATTTTAGTTTTTCTGACTGATAAAGGCACATATTTAAAACAACAATACTTACACGTATGTTAATTCTCTGTTTAATATGTTTTAATTCTGAGACTCCAGAGTTTTACTCTCAAATCTTCTGCGAGTCAGGACTAAATCGTGAATTTCAGGACGCGGCATTTCCGCGGCACCTTCGGCGCGATCGATCTCTGCGAGTACAGCCGATGGCAATGCGTGGGTGGCGAAATAAAGAGAAGAGTCGAAGCTCTCTCGTCGAGACTGGCAAGCGTTTTCGAGGGTGTTCGAGGTCGCTTTGTCTTAAGGGCAAGGACACTGTGCATCAAAGGGCCTGAGGGGCGATGCGTGGCCTTACCAAGGCATCAGCCCCTACAGGGAGTGTTCGAAGGGCCTGAGGGTTCCCCCTCGCCATTCGCGACGACGAGTTCCGTGCTCGCACACCATAGCGACGTATACGCAGACACGTATCCGAACACGCAAGTACGACACGCACGCGTTTCCCCCATAGGCTCGACACATTCGCGCGAACTGGTTGGCCTTACGCACTGCTGCGCGTACATGGGTTATCGGGGAAGCATGATCTCTCCGTTTCGCTCCTTCGGCTCCTCCTTTACTCCTTTTTGGACCGAGGCCGAAGCCTGACTACGGTCCAACTGTGCACGGGACGCATAAACAACGAGCATTCTCGAGAAGTTTTGCGTGCACAGTCGCCAGATACAGAAACCGAAGATCTTCGCCGACGACGACGCTAATGCCAAGGGTCGTAGGCTA
The DNA here is from genome assembly GCF_010583005.1 of Odontomachus brunneus. NCBI lineage: Eukaryota > Metazoa > Arthropoda > Insecta > Hymenoptera > Formicidae > Odontomachus > Odontomachus brunneus. The sequence continues at coordinate 522,828 of NW_022639509.1, read as the reverse complement.
AAAAATTTAATTAGCGACAAGTAATTGGATTGATGCAATAGCTATTCAAAGGAGCGCTATCAAGCCAGCTGTTGTCGAAGAGAGCAAGTCGGTTGGAGAGAGAGAGAGAGAGAGAGAGAGAGAGAGAGAGAGAGAGAGAGAGAGAGAGAGAGAGAGAGA
>NW_022639509.1:423787-522423 GCF_010583005.1 Odontomachus brunneus | reverse complement strand
AGAGAGAGAGAGAGAGAGAGAGAGAGAGAGAGAGAGAGAGAGAGTTCTTTTGAGAACAAAACTTTTCTAAACAATTTTCCTAACTTCCTTCTTCGTGCTTCTCTTCGCATTACTCGTTTCCGTTTTAATCCTCTGTAGGTGAAATCAATCTTATTAATCTCTTAGGATTAAGAAAAATATATTCGAATTAAGGAATTCTTAGGAGGATGATTTTTATCTCCTTTTATTTTATGCACAAGTCTCTTTATTGCATCTTGCTATTAATTATGTAATATTTTTTATATGTTAAAAAATCTAAACCAACTTTTTGGTACCTGCTGAAGGGGATTAAGAGATATCGTTCATCGAGTTCCACGCACGCTATAGCAGCTGTCGCGTGTCAAGCGTATTACGTCACTATATTCACACACGCATTATTAGGATTGCAGGACGTGTCAGGCTTCTCCCTTGATATCCGATTTATGCGTACGCACATACGTGGCTACATATGGCGCGACTTTGCTCTTTCATGTGGCACTCTTGTTGCACGCGTCGTGCACGTTCGCGATAATGCTCGGTAAATTCTGAAGCGTTAAACAAAGAAAAAACATGCGACGCAACAGGAGAACACGAGGAACGAGGGGTTGAACTGTAGGCCTATATATCCGAGCATTTCTTTCACTGATCCTATTTAAGGAATAATTTGTCAGGAGTTTTTAGGGAAATTATGAAGCGCGCGCTTCTCTCTCCGTTCAAATATCGGCGTCGTCACGCAAAGTCGAGCTATTAACATATTCTTGCGCTTTTTGCTTCATCGAGGATTGAAAGTCCCCGTGGTTGGGATAAAGCCAGTTTAGGACTAAAAATAGACACGTGTCATGCAATTGTATCAGAAATGCATTGAGACAGCATTCGTAATTGATTAACAAGTACGTTAGGATTTTTATGAAAAAAATCATATTCAGTGGATAAAATTGGTGATTAAATTATAAAGAAATTTCACGATGTATGACTCGGGTAAACGTATAAGGCCGGTTTTTCAAGAGAGATATCTCACAATGTTCATTAAAAATTCTCTCGCTAAAAACGCCAAACAATGAGAAATATCACTTTTATTCTACCTTTATTCTATACCTGCTCATCGATCGCATCTTGTCGGATGTACGCGTGTTGTGTTCGTACTACTACTTGACAGATTAGCGACGCTGCTCGGGGATTAGGACTAGAGACAGTGGAGGAAGTCTGAGGTCCCACATACGTAGATGAAACGCATACGCGTGATCGTATCTGCGCACACATATGGAGTATAGCCAAGTATATAGATTAGAAGGCGGATTAGGAGAAGCGCCTAGACCATAAACCAGCATCAGTTTATCTGGCGGTTGTTGGTAAATCACGGTTTAGAATTAACCGGCGAGCAGGCCGGTCGAGTAGGTAGCCAGGGATGCTAAACGAGCTTAGGTCAGCGCGGTAGAATGTCTAAATGCTATACCTGCCGCGATGCTATGCGACGCAACACAACGCGATGTAACGCTTCTTCCATATGTTAGCATGAGACGACTGCCTTTCACGGAGAGATCACGGCTAACACAATATAAAATATCGTATCCAACCAATTTGGTAATCCTGAAGAGAATTAATCGTACTTTTTTGTACACTTGCAATTTTCATTTCACAAATATTTTTCATAATATAGAATATAGAGGAAGTATATAATAAATTTTTAAGATTAGACACATTTTGTAAAATTATTTGCGCGAATATTATGTTATTAGAAACTATTAAAAGCGATTGAAAAGAATTTCAGGAAAAGAAATCTACAGGAATTCTATCTTAGCTATGATTTTTTTGAAATATGACACATAAATTTTTTTGATCAAGAAAGAGGGGTTTAGGAGAATTTACAACGATCACCAAGTTTTATACGTTTTCTTATGTAGTAATTTAAATTAATTAATCAGCCTAATAATTCATAATTGCGGCCAACGTCGCTGTGTGCTGAAGACGAAAATATTCATCGACTTATTTCTATTTTTCTTCTTTCTTATTTATGAAAAATAGTCTGTATAGAAAAACTGAAGAAAATAAGTACATCTTCTTTCGATTAACTACTCAACAATCTCGTTGTCTCGTTGATGTTAAAGTTGATTTTGTAATTGGAAAGTTCAACGAGGTAATAGTCTACACACAAGCAAGTCGATTTATAAAAAAACCTGAAGAACATAAATTTAACATTTACGAGTTAAATGTGTTCTTTATAATTTTATCAAGTTTCTCCAAGAAAAAAATTAAGATGTTAGTTTAAATTTTTCAATTGACAAAACAAAATGTAACTTTGGAGGCGCCGGGTATCGATCCCGGTACCTCTCGCATGCTAAGCGAGCGCTCTACCATCTGAGCTACGCCCCCGTTGTTGAGATACCTGCAATCTCAGCATCTCACGAGACCTTGAGGTCTGTAAGTACACGTGAGACTCAAGTATTACGGTCAGATCTTTAACTTTGCAACGAAATCTCTGTTCACTGCAATAAACATTATTTACAATTCGATCTAAATTGCGATCTAAATTGTTTGGCGCGGCAATTGACATCTCAACACGAATTTTGCACGTGAGTGTAAGTAAGCAAGGTATATAATACAAGAGAGATGGTTATAATACTATGACTTTTTTTTTACTCTACGTATATTCATAATTGCTGTGCACGCTTAACCTTACGTGCTTCGTAACATCTTTCCCACAATATATGTCTGTATTTCGTGAATACGTGCAAGATATTTCGTAAGGTACACTTGGATGCTTCGTTGCATTAATTAAATTCTTGAACAACCCTTCCTCGACGATTAAACATTAATACGAAAAGAATAGATGTATTCGTTTAAAATCATATGAAAGTTAGACGTCCATTGAATTTATCTATATTAAATATATAGGTACACAGTAGCGAAATGAAATATCTCGATAACAAAAGTCTGAAATTACAAATTTATTAAATTTTATTATAATTTGACTGAGGACACATTAGAATAAGATTTTATTTTTTGACACGCGCTTGGGAAGTTTTAATATCCGAATTCTTACTGAGAGCAAAAGGTAAAGATGACATACATATAAAGCTCGCGTAGATTTTGCTGTTTTTACTAATATGGTGGAAAACAGTATATACGTCATTTAAGATGAATAATATTTTCCAGCTGTTTATCTTATGCACTGCAAGGAAGAACAGGAGGCGAGAGGAGCGACAGCCTGAAGAAGACAGCCACATTCGATCAGGGGCGCTGCAGTCGTCGACTCCGTATCGATTGATAGTTGACAGTCGATAATCGATAGTCGATGTTACCATTTGCGCGGCGTACGCGTTCAACGATACGTTCAGCCATAACCATAAGCGCATTCGACGGATGTGGACACGCTCGTTGGATTTCGAACGAGATAGCGTTACGAAGCGAAAAGAGACGAAAGTACCGATACGATCGTGAGAGACAGACAGAAACGAAGAGAGAGAGAGAGAGAGAGAGAGGGGGGGGGAGAGTGAGAGAGCGAGGAAAGCCGAAAGGAGGGGAAGAGAGTGAGAGGTCCTGCTAACCTCCATTGCAGTATGGTAGCCTGCTACGTCAGGCAGCCTCTTTTCCGATAATTTGCCACTCATTAACATAAAACCAGGCCGCACAGTGAATGGGGAATGACGAATAATGAAGCAAACATTTCGCGAGAAAAGCGGATACCGGCGCTTCCTTGATTATGCACATGTAAGAGATAAATTTGATTATATTCGGAATGTGGAAGAGAGGGTGATGGGGTGTCTAGAGATTAACCTCAATACGATTAACAAACACGCGGCTTCGCATAATGATGGAACACGCAAAATTTACGACGACTTGGGTAATAAATTAAAATTGCTGTCGCGCCCCGAGCAATATGTATTATTGTAATTTTTCATTCTTGAATCTGAGAAATTTATGTTACTTTATATATTTTTATGTCGATTTTAAATAAACTCTATATTTTAAAATAAATTCATTCGTTACGCGATAGAAACGAATTGTAACATGATATGCGCAATTTAATTTAATTTAACATACACGGATATTTATCGTGACTTCTTTCTTTCTTTTTTTTGACGATTTAGTGACTTTGTTACTTTGCGTATTCAGTCCTCTCCGCGACTCCACACTGTTTCTACTCTTCCGAACTCTTCTTGTGATTCTCGAATTGTTATATGTCTTAAATCTCTCTTTCATACGAATGATACGGATGAAAAAAGATTTACAAGTTGAAATTCAATGTAACGGCTTCTAACAGATTCTCGTATTGTACTTGGTGTGAACAGACAAAAAACCATATCACTGTCGCGCTATGCCGGCGCGACGTGACGGCGCGCCGTGTCCGCGACCTTCGGCGAGACACACGTACGCGCGCGTCATATCAGTGTAGACGCGGCGGCGTGCGACACGCGGACGACGTCGCTCCGTACTCGCGATCTAAATTGTTTACGCAATTATACGTGCAATTTACAATGTTCGCGTTATAATTATCGCGCGTGGCGCATGTTGATGTTCTCGTACGCGATGACGGCATCGAGATTTAAGAGATCATTACTATGATTAACTTTTATTGTCGGTATTTACAATTTTCCCGATTAGCAAATGATCAGAGCGTTTCTTTGCTAAGTTATTAACACGTTGCATGTTGTAATAATCGCCGATCGTCTGGCATTATGATAGTATCGCGTTTTAAGGATATTAATCATCGCGATCGTTTTGATTAATGATGTTAGAAGCGAGAAAATACACGTTAAACAGTCGCGAAATACAGGGAAATAGAAAGATTACATCGGTATAAGTTCGCGATACGCATAGTCACAATAATAGTCTTTTTTAGGAGAGATAGCGGGCCAGACGACGTGACTTGAAATTTTTTATTTTTCGGAGTTGTTTAATTTAATTTTAAAGTTAACTTACAACTCGTGCCACGCGCGTTAATTGCGAATAGTACAATTACGGGTTATTGTGAACAACGATATCACCAAAATTTAGAAAAGTGATTACACAGGTACACATATCTCTTTTTTATTTGAATTATCAAAATTACAGCTACCTTTTCATATTCTTACCTCAGATATTTTTTGTACCGAGAACAATTTTTTTTATCATCGTAACTAACCAGAATTATTCTTATATTTTTCAGATCTTGATGGAGTCAGAAACTACAGGACCGAGTTCGGGATGTAAGTGGTTGTTCCAGAAAGGATGCTGTACCGGAGGACCCGGTTCGGGCCTTACAGAATCGGCTCGAAGGTAAATTAACTGACAATCTTATTTTACTCTATTGAATTCTTTGTGATCAAAATTCGAAATACAGCCGTTGGAATAACTCGAGTTCCGATCGCAAAGTGTCAATTTATACGCATCTATGTGAATGCTTGTTCTCGATTGTTAATCACGAAAACAATCTTTCTGTTTCAGATCGAAGCGTTCCAGAACGTGGCCGATTCTGATCTATAGGAGATGTGGTGAGTGAAGAAATTTATAAAAATAAGGTAATGGGTTCACGGTTCTGTTTCTCGGTTGAAATCTCTCAAGATCAGTGCGATTTGTTTTAAATTTTTTCATATAAACTTTAACTTTTGCATGCATGTAGACACGAACCGTTGACCGAAAACAGTGGTACAAGTAATGTTTATCTTATTTTATAAAATTCAATAATTTAAATATTATTTTATTAGTACTACATTAACTACAATTATAATTTAAATAACTAGTTTGAAGATATAGTTATGACATTTTGTTGTTATATTACATACACTTCATATGAAAGATATTCTTTCATATAATATACTTTGTCTGAAAAAAAGATATCTAAAAGAAAAATAATGTAAATACAGTCAATATGTTTGCGATAATCAATGAAATTTTACAATTCTTAACATATATGATTAATATTATTACAGTGAAACTCATATATAATAACACACTGTTTCGTTCGGCGGTTCGATTTTGTAACATGATTATTCACATATTATCGAATAAAATTCGATTCTACAATTTCACAAAATATATTGCGAAATAATCGCGTGCTAAAACGGTGCTACTGTGAGAAATTTTGCTCGCGATGATAGATTTTGCGAACGCTGCGAGTTTTAGCTCTCTAGATTTCTTTTACATTCGACTTTACATCGCGATTACGTATAGGAATACAAATTACGTGATTTTAAATTCGTGTAAGTAACGCGGAAGTAAGTTTCGCCGAAATAGTATGAAATTATTTAGCGTGATAGTTTCACATCGTTTTGTTATGTTTGTTAAAATGTCATACGTATATTTCACCGTAGCCAATTGCGTCTTGCTCACGTACGTGTTAACAAATGTTAACACGCGTTAAAAAATGATCGCCGCAGTTTGTTGTTTACGTTTTTTTTTTACTCAATAGTAGCTTCACGATCCTTAGGACAAAAACTAATAAAATAACATCGTTACGTATTAAAATATTTGTAGAAATTTTCGAAAACAAGTTTGAAAATAAGAATTTCCGCACAATACTGGAACAGTATGGCGGAAGAAATTTCGCCCACATTTTCAAGATGACAGTGAATATTCGCTTAACAAATACGTAAAGCTTTTTCGAGATAAATCAGTGATATTAATGAAAAGCATTGTAACCACGAAATCATAAATTTCTATGAAAATTATTTATTCTTTTTTCTTTTCAACAGTTTTTTTGAGATTGTTAGTTACAATAGAAAATAATATTAAATACGAAAAGGGGTGCACGTGAATTATAGTTTCAATACTTTATTGAAAGCCACATCAATAACCAAGTAGCAATGGAAAATAATGCCCGAAAATACAATTAAAATGCTTTTAATTAATGTAATCGACATATTTGTTTCAACGCGCCGTTAAAGTTCGAACATTAATCGCGTCGCGAATGAAAAGTGCATTGGAAATGGAGTAATGCACCAAGTCTGCAAGGATGGAGGTCCTGGAGATCCTGGATGATTTGGGTCGATGCAGTTTGAGGTGGACCTCATCAGTGGACTCTGCTCTTACACTCCAAATTCATCGTGTTTTTGGTGAGTGTTGAAGTCTTAACACTCTCAGAGTGTTAATAATACATGACTAGTAATACACACGGAAAAATATATATTGCATTTTTAAGTAAATGTTATTTGTTTCGAATATTTCATAAGTTGATACGTTCGCAAATTTATCATAAATTTATCATGAGCATCAAATTTATTTGAAGTACATTCTAATTCCTAATAGGTTTCTTATTTCAATCAAAAATATTAAAGTAGATATTTATTTTATTTATTACATAGGATCGCGAGCTAATTTTTTTTGACTAATATATTTATAGAGAGAATAAATTCTTCTTTTGATTATATGATAATGAGCTTTTCTAAAATTTGTGATAAGTATATTTTGAGACTGTTAAAAAGAAAATACTCTTTGTTGAAGATAATCATTATTTAAAAGAAGAGAAATAAGTTGAGTAATCACTTTTTTTTAGCAGTAGAATAATATTTTTCTGTGTGTAATACAAATCGCACTGATATCCGGGACATCGCGCGGGGAATGCATGAAATAATAGACAATGAAAGCTCAGTTGTATATTTTCACTGAGCAGTTTTATTCATTTGAATATCATGATTCTATTGTTCAATTGATATTTCATGTTATTATGTGTTACACATTTATATGTCTGTATATTTATATGTATATGAAATAATTTTATAATGATTTGATTCTATTTGAATCGGCACCAATTCAAAACTACCGATCTGAAAGTTTTAACAGAGGATGCAATACATCTTCGACGAAAAGTTTCGTGTATATTTTTTTAAACTTATTACCGATAAATTATAATTATTAATTATTGATCTCTCAACCGTCGCGTTGCATTCATAATTAAGGATCAATTTCGATATTTCCGATATCGTAACTCCACGCGTATTAACAACGATTCACGATCGCAAAGTTCGGTGAATTTTTGCTGTATAATTGTGTGCATTTAAGGAAACAGTGAGACCGAGGTAATAATCTGCCGTGATACGTGACGGCTAGGTACACCTACGTTGTTTTGACTTTCGACGCTGCAACATGTTCTCCGAAAATTCTACGCGTATTAATAGCCGCGTCTATTTTAAGCGATTAATAGTCGCGAAACCTTCGGTCTGTCCTTCGTACCATCACTGATCGATGTACTGTCAGAGTCATATTAAACGATTAGGAGAATTCGGGATTATTCGCAAGACTTACCGATTTTCGGAGCAGTGACTCCTAAAACGAAGTGCGAATACTGTTTCTACAGATTCTCTTATGAAATGTTCTTTTAGTATGACATTTTTTTATCAAAAGTTTGAATCATATAGATCTATAATAAAATTTATTTCTCTTACGGAGTATAAAGGTGGAGGTATTAATTGGAATATAAAAACTGGAAGAAGTTCAGATTCGATTTCGGTCTTAAAACACGTGGAATTTGCAGACATAATTTGGGAGGGTTAGAGAAAGCGCCAAAATTATTGACGTTTATTGTTCGTACTTGCGAAGGTATCTCCGCTATGCCGACTACGCATAGTTGGCTCGAGTTTGCAAGCTCACTCATAGCAGAACGAACACCGGTGCGTATCGTATTCAGGGAGCGAAGTATCCAGACGCGTAAAACAACTTCTATCGAACCCGCAAGACGAAGTCACTACTTTGTAATCGGTATCGCAAGTATCGACGCTAACTTTCGCTTCAGCTCGTCAAGTATCGCCACGCTCGCGTTTTACATTAAATCAATCAAAGGAAGTCTGTTACATCGCACTCATGTAAACGAAAGTCGTAGGAAAGATTTATGAGACGTCCGCTTTGATGGCCGGTATTCGGTTAAATAACACGTGTTTTATGACAGCTAACTCACTCCAGTTACGATTAAGCGCACACACATGTAGCAGCACAAAGCTGTCAGTATGTGATCGCAGTCGAGCTTAAAATATGATTGGGATCATCGATAGCCTGTGCTGTGTCAGTTTGACAGCTTCGCCTTTCCACTCTTGAGACGAGTCTCACGTCGAAAAATGGCTCTTCCACGGGAACTATTAATTGCACGATTCCTCATGGAACATACACGTCTAATCGATACGTGCGTATAATGGCGCGAATAATCGTCCCGTTCGCGGGAAGGATCGCGGCTGTGATGGATGGTGGTTTACGGCCGACCCGGCACTTTCCGTCGGTTAAGTTTCAAGCGCCGGCGCGACCGCAAACTTTCGTTATTTATAGGCCAACCTGCGTCTTCTTCGGGGTGCGTTCACCGCACGATCGCAGCCACATTCCAACGTTTATTACGTAGGTTACGTGCAGCAACTCCCATTACGTTATTCGAGAAAATCCGCGCAACCGAATTTATACGCGCATGTGCACGTCGTTGTCGTCGTCATCGTCGTCGTCCTCGTCGTCGCCCCCGCTGACGAAATTAAACTTTTGGATATCGTTCCAAAGATGACACCCGGTACTTTTCGACTTGAATTTCATGCATGGAAGAAACGTCCAGTTGGGTCAACCACATCTTTGGTGAAATATGAACAAGTCAGAAAATTTAGAAGTTAAGAATTCTGTTCACATTAATTAAACAGAAATCTTTTGTTAACTCGAACAGAATTCTAATAGCTTCAATTGGAATTTCTGGTTTGTTCATATTTCATCAGGTATTCGGTAAATTCAACTAAGCTTTCAGTCGAGAGAATATCGCCGCGGGGAGTTTTTATCCGTTGCATTCTCGTCGATCTGTTGTTATCGTGATTTTTCTCAGACATTTTTCGTACAACCTCGTGAAAGAAAAGAGTTATATATATATATATATATATATATATATATATATATATATATATATATATATATATATATCTTTGCTCGGTGATGCTCCGCGGTATTTCCTGGCAATTTTATCTTTAATGCCACGCGCTTTATTTAAAAGCGCAATTTTTAGGGATAACGCGAAAGATGACGTATATCTGTGCTTCATCGGAAAAGCTTTTTCTAGATAGATGACGGCAATGCGTATAAATATAAAACAGTATCAGAATAGACACGCGCGGCATTTTTTTTTCGAAGTCCACGTGTTTCGCGAACTGATATTCTCAGGTTTGAGCCTCAGTCACGCTTTCGATGAAGTTTCAGCTTTCGAAGAATCGCGATGTTTACTATTCGTATATATTATTATGAATTCTAGTCGAAGCTCTCGCATATTATACAATAACTGATGGCTGATTGACACTGATGTCGTTGAGGAGCGCGAATGATCCATTATGACACTACCGTTAGGTGTGCCCGGAAGTAGTAAAACAATAGGGGTTAAACACCGTGATCGTAATAAATTATCGCGCCAACCTCGTAGGAAGGTAGGGAGCGTTGCGCGGTCGTTTATGACAGTCGCAGGGGATATGACATTGAACTTAACTCGTTAATAACCTCCGGCCGTAGTTGATACGAATGCAAACATATTGTTTCGTTCTTCACTGCACATGCGATCGCACATTGAAGGAATTATAAAATATAATTTTATAATTCCCACGCTCAAATTGTGTTTCACAAAAGATTGTTTTTGGTATTTATTTAAATAACGATTAATTATCCTTTCTTTGCCGCTTTCGTCATCGAGCATTTGCGGGAACAATCGTACTCGTTGGATGCAGGGGCTAAAATAATTTTCAAGGGGAAAAACAGAGGGAGAAGGCGAAGAGTAAATTAGTATGTTCGTGAGGCCGTTTCGCGGCCGTCTGCAATTATAATTTGCCACGTGTGCAGAGTATGCAAGCTGTGGCGAGGGACACATTCATAGCGTTAAATTATTCCTGGGATGTTTATACGAGATTATAATTAAGTAACGAGTTGGAAAAAGGTCGCGAGTAGGTCAATTTGCTTTATTTTCGCGACGGCATTTATCCGCGTGATAATATCGTGTCATTTTTCACGTTAGACAATTTTTGGCCTATACTTTCGCGAAATTTCACGTAATCTGTCAGTGTATTGACATAATTCATTTCAACGTTACGATGACGCGCGAAATAATCCGGCTCGATTCCGTCGGTCTTTGCTCTTTTCTCGTATAAAACGAACGGCTCTATTTCTTCGTGAAACGCTTCATTTACAGACAAAGAACAGTCACTTATGTGCCGGGAAAGAAAATTAGCGGAAGTACGATATCTTTGATATCTTACAAGTCGCTTGTGTAATTCATCGAGTTGTTGGGATGCGAAATTCATTGTTATTTCGAGTATATTAACATAACAATCGCTGTCAATGTACTCGCTGTTACGTGACGTGGCTGCGAGTTACGTCGTGACTTTTCTCGCGTTACTTCACTGGCAAACAGCGGTGTCCTATAAAATTTTCACGGTCTCTGATCCAGACACGTTACGTCATCTTCGCTTGGTTTGTTTATTTTGCATGATATAATCGATTGTGCACTTAATAAATAAAGGATTAAATATAGATTATTAGACATAAGTAAGCTAATTTTTAAATCGACACGCCGTCACGATTTCTTTGTAATATTTGTGCAATTTTGTGTATTTCGCGGAATTTCGTTCGTCGTGTGCCTAATGAATGTTTTCTTTGGCGTTGTGCTTTGAGAGCTCGAGAATTCGTCGGTAATACACTGAGAGAAAAATACTTGAAAATTTATTAGCGGGAATACAAAATTTATTCACAGAGATGAACTTTATTTCACAGAAACAAACTGTATATTCTGCATATAAATTTTCAAGTATTTTTGCTGAGACTCCGTTTTTTGTGAACTTACTCAGAGCATCTAAAATTTGCCGGTGGTCTCGCGATGACGATGGCACATCGAACGTTTGATCGTGCTTCGCGAACGAGAACGTGACTCAGGTGGACAAATTTACTGAACTGATTAGAGACTCACCTAGAACGCAAGACGTTAGGAGGATTTGCAAGACAAGCTTCTTCATGATGCGAATGCCTTGATGGGCGCCGGCACGTAAACCGCGGACGCGGCGGCACGTTGATTCGGAATAAAAAGAGCGGCGCGATTTACGTCAAGCACGCGTTCTCGTCTAAATTTAGATTGCACTGCAATAATAGCGTCGGCTGTAGCGCGGAAGACCGGCACTGGAGAACAAGCGGAGGAGACTCTCTGCTCCGGCACTGGAGCAATGGTACTCTTCCGGTGTTGTACCGCAGGTGTATCAGGTCGTGTAAACGCCGTGCGACCGAGAGCCAGCTGTCTTGTGTTAGAAAACGACTGGTCGATGAAACCGCATGCAGTTCTCTCTCACACGATTCGTCCCGCGAACCCTCCTTTGCTCGATATCTCATGGGTCGAACTGAATCGCCGTGGTCCACCTCGCAGCTCTTCGCGAAACTTGACTTTGCGCGGGAAGCGTCTCTCCCGCTTGTCTGCGAATATTTTCGAACGCAATCGCGTGCGAGATCGCGTGGAAGCGACGTGAAATCGTACGGAGACGAAACGGTGAGCAGCACAGCAACATTCGCGGCCGTACGTTATCCGTCACGATCACCTGGTGCGTACGCTATCGAAGCGACGAGCGACTCGAGGGAGACTGAACAGTCCCGGCTCTAATTCTCTGTGCCTCTTCCTCCTCCACCTTCTGTTCTTCCCACTAGACTGCCTCCTATATCGACGTCGATCGCGGAGGCGGTTGTGCCTCCAGCGGTATTTTAGATTTTTAAGATCCGCGGTATTTTCGTATGGTCTCGTGAAGTCGTAGCTTGAAGTAGATAACTGCTAATGGAAATTATTGATCGATTATCCCTGGAAGATTGGACGAAATAGAATAGTCGCGAATCTCATTAAACGCATAGCGCTTCGAGGTTTCAGTTCTCCGCGAATTCGCGGAGTGATTAACGAAATGGACATTTGTGTATGTTACGTTACGCTATTTAGTTGTTATTATATCGACTGAAAACTAACATATCAAAGCGGAACGTGTCATCGATAAAATTAGATAAATTTGAGATTATGAACTCTTTAAAAATAATCTTACACGCGCATTTCGTGATTAATTGTCGGATAATACAGCTGCATCCTGATTACGGAAGGCATTCCAGCTGGTCATTGAGGATTTGCTTAATAGAGCGATCATTACGAGGATTTGGTATGGTAGGATAACCTACTTAAAGGATTACGAGTTATCTCGCGACAGACAAATGGTCTTTGACGCGGCATTAGCGTGATTAGTGTAATCGACAATATTCACGACGCAATCTCTATTAGACTTTATAGCCGCACATATAATTGTAAAGGGGTACTTTATCGGAAACAGTACAATGTGATTTGCAATATATATAACGTATTATCAATATTTATTTATTTCACTGATCATGACAAAGTAATAATCACGTAAAGCTGTTAAAAGTAAAACCCCGTTATCACTAGATCGTGTACTGTATTTACAGGTATAGTTCGTATTCGACTAAACTTCATGTGTGTGTCTGTGTGTGATGTGTTTCTTCTCCAACGATATATTTATATATATATTTCTCTTCTCTCTCTGGCGTATAGCCCTCGCTCATCGTACAAAGATTGAGGCGAGTAAAGCTAAGGTTTAGTTTTTGTTCATTTCGTCATACTTCTCATTGTCGCTCAAATCATTCAAAGCAAATCGTAATCAGTGTCATTTCCGCCGTAAGAAAAGATTATTGTACCCAAAACCCCGTTCAATGAAGTAGTTGAAGTAAAATACTCTAGTTAACAATAAATTATTAAATATCTATTCACAAATGTATGTATAGGCTATCGTTATTACTATCATCTCATCGTCGCCGGATACTGCTATTCCCGCTGTCGTTCTGTCAGTGTCGTTATGACTATTCTTACACATAGACACGGCCTATAGCTTACTGTATTCATGTTGTCAATAGCGACCGGAAATTCACGAGGTTTCACGTCGCATCTTCCTAATTCGACGACATCAAGGCGCACATTGAGACACGGTCGCCTGTTGCACCACGTGTACAACGTTCATTACACTTCTCCTTCGCGAATGGTTGTCGATGAGAAGACTTACCGCAATACCTCGTCGATTTCCATGTCTAGTTATTAACACGGATGATAATCTGTGATGACGCGTTACAAAATGAATCTTGCTCGTGACATTTGATCGGATGAGACGTTGTACATCGTTTTTGTGAGAGTTATCTCGAGTGAGTTGCACCAATAGCTGATTGATCGCGACTTATTCGTGCACGGACGTTCACACGCGAAGAATCGTAGATCTACGCATGCGGAATGTATAAGCTACCATTTTTTTACACTTGCGAGTGATAAATCATGATAAGAAGTGACAATTGCTTCGTTTCTTCTTCCGGGATCACAGTCTCATTTGTGACGGGAGTTCAAGGAGAAAATTAGCTACCAACTGGCTTGATGCAACTCCTCTCCAGACGCTTAACGTTAGACGATCGTTGAAATTGCGTTTGATGTGTAACAAGCATCACAATTAGAACACGCGAACTTCTTGGAAATCCGACGGTGACGTGAACGTGAACGACAACATGATCATTATCGATTATCGCGCGCCAAGCTCAATGCATAGTCGCGCTTCTAAAGATTTCGCTAGCATTTCGGACACGTAAGAGTGAGTGTTCACGCGCGCGCTTTTCTGCGCGTGTTGTGTAAACCGCATAGTATAAATCTCTCTATATGTATATAATCTTTGTCTCGCGCCTCTGTCGAAGATGACGTTTCGAAGCCTGTGCCTTTGGAACTTCATCTTAGCGGAAAACGTAGCGCGAGAACTGCAGGATGCACTATGTATACATTAAGTAACTTTCCGGCCGTTCCCGTCGTCGGCGAGTGCGATGCTGACTGATTGTTCGGAAGTTCAATAGAGACACCATCAGGGTCAGATTTACCGGAGCAAAATCTTTTACAAAACTAGCTCGTTTTAACGTGGGATTGTAGAAAATCAGAGTCTATTTATGACCAATGTTTAAGGACAAAATTGATTATCGCTGTTACTGTTCTCGAAAAGATCTCCCGCAGCAGCAATTATAATTATAAGTACGACCCTGAACACCGCGAAAATGCATGTCCTCGAAACGTACGTACATTGCTGTCTGCTTTGCACAATTCGTTCTTGTTAGATATCGTTAGAGGCCGATCCATACGAATCGACCGTTTTTTTCCGTTCGGTACACAAGCGCTATACAATTACACGGTGTTTCATCTACAATTCCACTCTACATCTCGCACTCCTCGTATAGAATATGACTTTCTTGTAATCTTTATATACACGTCTACCTCTTATTACAGACTTTGCTAGTTACTCGGCTGCTACATTGCTTTACAACTACACTCGACTGACTCACGACGATCGCCGTCGTTCGTCGTGAACGCGCGCAATCGCATCCGTGCTTTCGATTTGCACCCTTTCCGGGGAGAGGGAGGGGGGAGGATGAGGGCTGCTAACCCTTTATTTCTGTTTATTCCGATTTATTCGCCGTAAAAGAGAAGAATGGGAAAAAAGAACATTCATACCGCACATTCGCATCGTAATCATGAGAATGACAGTTGTTTTATGCACTTTTCTCTCTTTTTCTCTCTTTATTCGGCAATTTTAATAGACGGGCGGGAGGAAGGATCGGGGTATAGCAAAACGCTGGATGGTCAAAATCTTTTCGAAGAACGTCGATAAAAATCGCGAAAAGAGACGCGTGTGAACGTTACAAAACGTTGCGCGGGAGCATTTTTTAAAAACGCTGGTTTGACTAAACGTTTTCTGGCTAAACGTTTACCACTATTCCTCTTTTTTCCATTTTCTTTTTTTGATTGACTGACAGTTTTATTTTTGAAGTTCTAGTGCTATGAAACAAGTTTACACTGGCGTTTCTTTTTTTTTTACGTTTTTTTACTATCGATGCAAAACTTGTCCTTATTTAATTGGCTGTATAAAAGCAGTTTACACATAGTTTCAATTAACAACGACAATCCACTGAATTTGTACGCGATATAACACGTCAAGAACAAATATATAGCTTAGAAAGATATTGACATCAGACATTCGCAATAGATACATCATGGATGCGTTATTAACAATTTGGTTCGTCGATGCGATCAATGTTATTTTGTTTTCAATTACAACGAGGCAAAACTTCCAGTCTTAATTAAGCGCTTTTTGGCGCACTTCTGGCAGGGTAGTCTTTTTCTAAAGAAAAATAAGAATCGAACGAAAAAGAATGAAACGAAACTGAATCATTGACTCTCCCACCGTAATGATCAGAGAATGTTAAAAATGTTAAGGACGTACAGCTACAACGTCACGAATACGTATTTAAGTATTGGTGGGCCGCTTTATGCTGCGGCTGGAAAAAGGAAATGGGCGAAGCATTCATACATATTTTCTCATTTTTAATAGCTCTCTCGTTCGTTCTCTCATTCTCACTTGTTTTTTTGCTATTTACAAACGTGTGGCTTAAATAACGTTCGTTAACATTTTCATTCTGTTCTTTTTCGCTATCATTCTTTTCGAGCTCTCTCTCTCTCTCTCTCTCGTGCGCGCGCTTTCATTTACTTAAAATAATTATTTAGATATTTTAATTTAAAATGTATCATTCGCTCTACACGCGATCAGGATGAGGGGCCGACTGATCCTCTTTAATCCTCGTTAATTCGCGACTACGCTATCACACGCAATGGATCAGAATCAGAACACTAGTCACAATGTGCATTACAAAATTAATTCTGTTTTTGCAATCGTGACTTTGCATAGTTTACGTTTCAAATATAAAGTATTCATATACGATAAGGATGAACAAAAACTGAATTTAATTGCATTTTAATCGCAGTGTCGAGTTGTCTCTTATGATCTATGTTTCGATGCTTTATAAAAATAATTGTCCAGAAAGTTAAGTGTAATTAATCTAAAATGAAATTCTGTAGTCCCTATATAATTCTGTAGTCCCTATAAATTCTGTAGTCCCTATATAATTCTGATCCATTGTGTATTATTTTTCGACTTCGTTACTGCGAACTGAGAAGAGTTGATGTCGCCCAAATTGTTGTAAACTTGTCCGTCTTATAAGGGGGATGCCGGGCGGTATAGAGGATTACCCTTGATGGGAAGCACGTGAGCCTCAGAGTTGAATACCCAGTCGTCTAGACTTATGAGATCATCGTCGCTGAAGAGTAGATAGAGATACTGCAAAAAGACAAAACATTTTCACGATCTGTATTGAATTTTTAATAACATTATTTATTGGAATATTTGTCTGTCGGATTAGCGAAAATGTTATGTGAGGCTTAATTGCAGCCACATTACCGACTGTTTCCAAGCAGAATATCAATCTCCACAGTCTCCTACGCAATATGTATAAAAAGAAATAAATACCCTCGACTTTAATTTTTAATGGTATGACGGTAAAAGCGTCATAGAAAAGTCGACATCATTTAAAACCAATTGCTCCTTATGAACGCGGTACCTCCGTCTCTTACTTCATGCTAAAGTGAAAGGGCTTTTGATGGCAGAGAGAGAGCTACACGGCAATTTGCAGACGACGGAAAAGTATTCCATAAGTGGCGAGATTTCCGACTAAATAAGATGTCGAGAGAAATTCTATCATTATAGATATTCGTTGAAAATTTATCGTAGTCGGGTAATCGTGTTGGATTCGGTCCCAAAGAGAAACGGAAAGTTTTTAAGTGATACTAAACGGGCAAACCAAATGTAAATTCGCGAGACACCGCGCGGCCAGGAAGGTGTAAATAGTAAACGCTTAAGTCGGTCTTTACGAGAGGTAACGTAAGTTGAAGTGAAGCGATGCTCCGCGTTGCCTTACCTTCAATGTTTCAGCAAAAAAGTAACTTTGTTGGACGTCGTCTTTCGCCGAGTCGGCCAGGTAAACATTGTTAAGTCCCGTGAATCCCCCGGGGACCCGGCAATGTTTCTCCAGTGCTTGAACCGCCTCCCAACCCCATTCGCGATACTTTGGATCCTTTGTTAGTCGCCACATCACAAAGTACGACTCGAACGTCTGCGGAAAAGTATATCTCGTTTTATCGTCCGCAGATTATACTGGCTTTGTTTTTGTAGGGAATAAGGAAGGGAGGGAGGAATTATTTATTCATGCTCTTTACATGCAATCTCAGCTGTAGATCACATAAACAATTTCTTGGTGGCCGGAAAGAAGGAATGCGCGAATTGTATGAATGTAAAGTAGTTCGAGATAAGCACATTGTTATTTTCCCTCGTGATTTTAAAGTGCGAGATTTTCGGCGCGTCTTCGCTGCTATAAAGAGATCTCTCTAGTAACGTTTTGTCAGTTCACGTTGATTTAGTTACATTTTGAACAAATGGAGAAGCAACTTACCTCAGGTCGCAGGATGTAATATTTTTCGCCGTTCTTTAGACTTCTGGCCTCGTTGCCTTCGATAAAGTGGAAAGCTTCCGGGCCCAATTTTGTAACGCTTCTGTCGTAAGACTCGTGACACGTGTTCGTCAGACCGGCGGCGATGCTCAT
The DNA here is from genome assembly GCF_010583005.1 of Odontomachus brunneus. Taxonomy (NCBI): domain Eukaryota; kingdom Metazoa; phylum Arthropoda; class Insecta; order Hymenoptera; family Formicidae; genus Odontomachus; species Odontomachus brunneus. Next base: position 503,955 of record NW_022639509.1, on the reverse strand, counting down.
GTACTTATCGGATAAATCATTTTTCAGCGTCTTAGCTCCCAGAGCGAACATGCCGCCTACAAAACGCATTATTTAACGTTATCGCTCCTGATAGCGCATATTTGTTGAATCCCTAATTTCTTAAAAATATGGTAATGTAAAAAAAGACTTTGTCTTCTTGAAGATGAAATTACTGTCCAACGAATAATTTACGTTCCATGAATTTGGATAATAGTCGATTAGAAACAAAGTTGTCGAAAAAACAAAGTTGTAGAAAATTCGAGGGGCAATAGTGCATTCGAGGCTGATATCGTTTTGGTTATAATTGTGGCATAAAATGTCAATGATAACGTAAAAACTTACCGGCGAAGCAAGCCAGGTGACCCATTTTGTGCTCAAGCCTGTCATATTTTAAGTCTGATACATATACAAGTTTGCCAGGGGACGTCTTGATCATGTGCTCGGTTATAGCAGCTATAGCCTCGTCGTACATTTCGCGTGCTTCAACGTCCTCCTTGCCCGACTGAATCCACGCCTTCAGCAGGTACTCATAGAAACTGTCGCCGAGTCCGCCGAGCGACATATGATCTGCAATTCCCACGAAAATATTTCCGTCGTAAATGAATTCCGCGCGGATTCCGCGAGAGCTCGCGATACATTTTCTCGAAAATATCTTGGAGCCGTACTTTCCGCGTTTTTTATGTTTGCGGATTTTTCCACCTCGAGTCGACTTTTTTGTAACGCAAGCGTTGGGAATAGCTTTCGTGTGAACAAATGCAGGATAAAGTAAATTGGGAATAAATTTGCTGTGTGGAAGAGGTTCATTCGCAATTTATAGGAAGGAATAAGAGATCAGGCCTTGAAAGAATCCTTGTTCAAGAGCTTGATTGTTGACGATAGCGATAAAATAGCTCATGTTTCTCGAGTAAAAAGTTGAATATCTCTCGCATGTTCATCGGTTGTTCTTGTTTCCCGTTATTTTCGCGCTCTGAAGTGGAATTAAAGACTAGCAACTTATGGGGGGCTGGCTTCTCCGTACAGAGGAAAGGTCGTTCCATTGCTTTAAGAGAGATACTGCTTTAAAACAGACAACAGCGATAGTCGCTGCGAGAGATAAAGGAATGCTAGAAGAATCTTCTCCCAGAAAGAAGGGGTTTGTTATCCGCGCTAGAGGGCTACTTCGACCACGTCTGAGGGTGGTGAGACAAAGGGAAGACCTTGATTTCTGCCGGGCTAATTCTTGGGTGCCTTTGGGCTAGCTAAGAACACGGTATCCACTTTATGTGAGGTTCGCGACGAAAGGAAGTACGGCTCGGCTTTATCTCTTTGATCACTATTTCTTGGAGAACTCGGTAAGAACGTTACCGCGAGAGAGTGCGCGCGAGGGTCAGTCAAGCGATGTTAGATTGAACTTTTGTTAAACGAACGTTAATTATAATTTAAAGATAAGAAATCATACTTTTGGCTCTGATGCTTTTGCTTATAAAAAGACAATGGAAATTGCACCGTTTTGTGAAAAAAGAAACGTATGGTTGACAATTAGCGTTGTGAGAGCTCTCCATGTTACATATTGTAGAGGAAATGGTCATATTGTAAAATTTTATTGTTGTCTTGTTCGAAATATCGAATTTATTAAGCGTATCTCAATTCGACGATAGATTTTACCCGCAAAGCTACATCGACGCTCGTAATTAATGAATTTGCGAAACTTGTTGTGGCCATTAACCTCTTCAATGGTGATTGCAAATATAACTGCGCGATTCCCTTCAGGATAGTTTCATTTTTTTCTAAATAAACACATCTAGATTTTTTGTTATTTTTTTTTAATTTTGAAAAGTAGAATACAAAATATATTTAATTTATATTTACTATGAATGAAAATTATACTATATATTTTAATAAAATTAAAAGGAATTTGATATATTAAAGGGTATTTAAATTATGCTCTGGATGAAATGAAATAACGAATAAATAAAGCTTGTGAGAGCCAAGCGTAGTTAATGTAGTGCTATAAAGTGTTATTTCTAAAATGTATGAAATTATAATGTCCATATTTGTATAATTAGAAATAATACTTCATAGCAACACATTAACTATATTTGGCTCTTACAGGCACTATTTATTCATTATTTAATATTTTATCACGGAAATTTCCCGGGCATACTAACTTCGAGGAGTTAATTATATAATTGCATTATTAATTTTGTATTTCGTTCGCGTCTTGTTTATCGAAATATAGCTTCCGTTTGTTCGAGCGGCCTTTCTTCCACGGCGTGTTCGCGATACGGGTGTCCAGCGGAGCGTAGCCGTGCGAAAAACGTGGGAAGGATGTGCGATGAGGTCAGATACCGAACGGTCCGGATGATATATATCCCTGAGGATCGTCATACGTGCAATGAGAAAGTGCGCGAACGCGCGGGGCAGGGCGGAATGGGGCGCGGGGGATTTGGGACCCGAGGCGGAGGATGATAAATGCGATATTCAAGATCGGCTACGACGACAGCGGCGTCGACGGCGGCGCCGTGTCGGGACGACGTCTTTTCCGCGAGGCGGGCGATGCCGGGCGACGCGAAGCGGCGTTATGCGATGCGAAATTGCGAAAAAACGAGACGGCGGCGATCGAAGGACCCTCGTCGAGCCCGCAGCTATGCGAGCACTATTTTGCAATCGATAGCCGTCAGTTTAAAAATCTATTTTGCGCGGCGCGCGCACGAAGATTTATTAAATGTGAAATTATAGTAATAAGCCACCGACTGGCATTTATATCCGTCCGACATCGCTCGGCTGGAGGCGCTCTCCGGTGTCCTCGGGAGGTTTTCGACCGCGGATACAAACGCGAAAACGCCGACTTACACGTTATTTGCATTCATGCCCGCGTATGCACGCATATAAATCTACGCATAAACGCGGACAACAACGACATGTAATCGAGGATACACACAGACAAATATCATTCTATTGCTAAGCTAAGGAGAGCGATTATTTAGTTTACTTTCCCTCTTCGAAGTAATGGTTATCTTCAACGAAGAATATTTTCTTGATAAAACACTCTTAAAAAATATACTCATAAAAAATTTGGAAAAAGCTTATTATCGTGTACTCGAAAGAAGAATTTATCCTCTTTACAAGAGTATTATAAAACTTTATCAAGGAAAAAGTCAATTTTATATAGAAAACTTAATAAGCAAATCGAACTTTTGTTTTAATTTAATGTTCTCGATTAAAATGCTGAACTCACCCGGATTCAGATGTATTTTGAATAAGTTTCATGCTTATGATGAACTTATGATAGATTTGTGGATATAGTTAGTTAGTTTTTATTACCATTCAGCTACTAGATTTGCGGATATATAAACTTATAAAATGTTTGAAGCAAGTGATGTTTACTTAAATAATTTGTGTGTAATAACATAATTGATTTCTCGACGATGATTTTCACGTTTCACGATTGGATTTCGCTCCGAGATAGTCTCATTTATTCTCTAATAAATGAATAAATGGTTTCGCAAATGGAGATCTCCTTTTAACGAAATTTCCGATGTAAGATGTCAATGAATCCGATCGCAGGATATCAAAGTGTCACTTACGTTGACCCCATTTGCCCGTTCTTGGGTGGATATAATTCGGGTAGAGTCCTCTCGGCTTGTCCAAGCTCTTCAGGACCTTTCTCACGTTCTCGACTTTGCTCTTGAACACTGGATTATTCGTTATATCGCTCAAGTAGGTAAACTCGAGATGCATCGTCCCGATCTCGGATAAAATACTGCAACCGCTGCTCGCCCAGCCGTAATTCTTGCTGGCCTGAAAAATAAATGCAACTTTCTAGTTCGAATACATAGCGCGCGTACGCGATATGCGAGAGATAGGTCAAGAGCAATACGCGATTTTTATGAAAGGATTGGGGTGAAGTCCGATGTGCGTTTTCAGGTCATCGAAAGCCAGCGAAAGTTTATTACTTCCGTATTTCTTTTATTTTAAACAGAGAAGGCACAAGAAAGGTATAAATTTATGGCGCATATATAACAAGTCGCAAGCTTCTTTTGATAACTTTAACTCTTCTCGGCTTCTTTAATTTATATGTTTGCAATCAACTATTCGAATGAGATATTCAAGATCAGCTATTTGAGCGGATATTTTTATCAGTGATTCATCGATATAACTATAAGAGCATTGCAGAGGCACTGTCGCGTTGTTTCGTACCCTTTCATTCGCGCCATTCAAAATTGATGGAAATTTATGACGTTCGTGTGTGCCCCGGAGGTGAGGGCGCGTCAACATCCGGCAATTAGCCGCGTCCGTTAAGGGACGCTAATACGAATTATGAAGTCATCAAGCGAGTAGGGTCAATCGGAGCGCACGTGTCGCGCCGTAATTAAATCCGATTCCCTTCCATTTCTCATTTTCTCACTACGCTGCATCCTCGCTATGCGAACGCTTGTCATTTCATTTCAGTAAGGCTGCATGAGAGATTCGCTGCATGCTGCAATTGTTACGCTTTCAATTCGCATCTACAGCGGTGAATCACTCGGCCGCGAGGCAATTTGTATGCCCGATGTAATTATAAAGTTTTTCTCTTTTCGCGCGTTTAGCACTCCGATCGCGGACGTGTTCTTTATCAAGATAGATCGTTATCCGTGTGTCTATAGACACGTTCTCTTCAAATCGTGATAAGATAAACAGTGTGTAAAGACAAGCCAGTGATAGTGCATCGATCTTGTAGTAACGACGATTTGTTGACACACGACTCTCATATCTATCCACAACATTGTTCATGTAATTATCGTCGTGTTATGCAATTGATACATTTATTTTAATAGTGTAGAAAACTTGAAACAACGTTAATCAATAATTTAATACGCGCTATTAGTAAAATTTTGTCTGAATTGTCGATGCCAAGCACGACTGAACTTCTCTTACGTTAACCCTTTATTTGGCAGACTCAATAAAATTAAAGGAGAAAAATTTTTGAGCATTTCAATGAAGTAAATGATGTCTTCTGAAGTTATATATTGTTTTAAAAATCATTTTCAGAATACATTTTCAACGATTTTAGTCATTTCCAATGACAAAAACTGAAACTACTGAGACGCCGACGAACAGAACAGATGACTAGATGTTCTAAAGCAACAATGCTAAATAAATGCGTCTATTCTTGCTTATAGATTATGAGAAATCGATATTGCTTAACAGCAACATTGCCAAATAAAGGGTTAAAATCAATCGACTGCTGTCGCGACAGAAACTTTTCTCTTTAGTTAGTTGATATGGATAATCGCGCTTTTGATCGCTGTCTCATCGTCGTATGATCGGGACGGATCGAGAGATAAGAAAAAGACAAAGTAATTGGAATATCGTTCATCATAGGGGAAGTCAAAGGCCGCGTATCCGCCTCCTGCGGCCTCATTATCCATCCAATTAAGAATTTGCATATTAATCACACGCCGCCATTTCGACAGACGTGACTTGATGGAATCGTTTCAATTAAAGCGCAACATTGTTGCCGCGCACGATGCCTGACAAGAAGCGTGCAAAAACGGAAAAGCCGCAAACACACGTCTGAGATAGCCTTTTAAATTATAATTGTATGAGCGAGCGCGTACGGTAATGGTAGTGTACTTCCCACTTTTATCGCGCGTTTCATACGTGAATGGACCAACGTATCGCTAATGAAAGGATCATAGCAGTGAAGTTTATGGGAGTTTACTATGTACACAAGATTATCATATCATATTTCCATTGATAATTTGACGCGTAAGTAAATTTTAATAATTTCATCTGCAGATCCACGTGGATATCCCCACGTTGAATATTTAACTGGAAACAATTCCATCGTGAACTGTGATTAACGAAGACAAGAGTTCACAGGTGCTCAGATCGATGTCTGCACCAATCAGTACTTTACATACAGTGCACGGAGAAAAAGATTTGGTTGGATTAACGAAATATTTGGAAAAATGAACGAACTAGAATTCTATGTTCGAGTTACTAAAATTCTAGTTAATCAAGATTTCTGATCAATCAAATTTAGTGGCTGTTGCTTATTGCAATTTCTAATCTTCAACTTTAAAAAGATCATCTTGATAACAAAAATGACTTTTTGTTATCAAAGATAACAAAAAAAGACAAATTTCTCAGACAAATTTCTCAGACAAATTTTTTTCTCTCGTTTTAACTTTTGGGCTCGGCCGTCGGCGGTTTTGGTGCAGCCTGTATAAGTTTGTAATATTATATATCCACGATTTCTTGTTTCATTCTCCAGTACAGTAAATGAGAGGGTTTTTTTCTGGGGAGGGAGAGACGAACTAAGTTAATATCGAAGTACATCGAACCCGTCCCGAGTGCGTTGCGTCGGTAGAAGCAGCGGCGAGTTATGGCTACGAAAAGCCTGCACTTACCCCGGTATGGAGGTTGATGAGGGAATGAGGAATTCCGGTTTCCGTCTGGAAGGCAGGCAGCATCCGTTCGCCGAGCTGCGCCGCCTTATCCCGGAACATCACGTCCCCCGTGAGAGCGTAGCAGGCGAGCAGACTTCCCATGAAACGAATATTCGTCTCGAACAGCGATATTTCGGAATTCTGAAACAATGCCCGGGCGAAACCCTCGAATTAATCAAATGCGCTGATCGTTTAACCGCGCGTGAGAAAATTTCCGTAACAACGCGCGATTTTGCATACGCACACACACACAACATACATTCAGTACATTCTCATGTCTCCACATTCGTTTGAGTAGAATATTAATGTGCCCGTTATAGAGCTAGATATCTCGTAAATTTATTACAGTTTTTAATACAATTTCATACATATATATTGTTTTAATAACCACAGATATTTGCGCTCCAACGTGAATCATTGGAATGGAATGCAATTGGAATTACTCCGAAAGCTTAAACGTCGTCAAGCGAATTGTGCATGTTGTGATATCTTTTCGATAGCGATAATGGTATAATATTTTTCGGCGTACAATAGATTACTCATCGACGGTAATCCGGTTTACTTGTCACCGGCGTGACGGCCCGCATGCGGTACGATGCGTAAACAGGACGCGACGCGAAAGCTCGGTGGCATTAGCCGCGCCACGAAATGGAGAGAAACGATCGTTAGCGGTTTTCGCATCGTGCCGGGGCACGTCGCGGAAGAGCGGGAAATTTCTTTTTTTTCTCTCTCTTGTTTTTTCCTTGTTTTTGTTTTTCGCGCTCGCCGCCTCTGCATCGCGCGTGCACTCGCGTTTTTCGGTTTTCGTCATTCCCGCGAGCTTTTCGCGGCAAGACCTCTCTCGCGCCAGTATTATCGTTACACACAACACAGTCGCAATTAAAGTTTTTCCGAGCGAGCACCGATGCGAGTGCGGTCCGGCCCGACCTGGCTTGGCCTCGCATCGCGCGCAGGATGTGCATCGCGACATTCGTGTTCCCGTGATTCAGCGCGGATAATAGCTGAAAGCAACATACGGAGATTCTGATCGTGGTTACATTAACCTTCCCCCTCTGCCCCTCCTCCCCCGAGTAGTATGTGAGGTCAAGGGACGACCGCATGTCCAGCGATAAGAATTCTTTGTTTCTCTGTGCGAAGCACGTACCTTGCAGATTCTCAAATTTGCGGTGACGGAGGAATTGACGACCAATTTGTTCCAATTTTGCGTCCGCCGTCGTGCCTGTTATTCGTACATAAATATCGCTAGTTTTTGGGCGGTATTACTGCGAGAATGCCGCGGACAACACCAACATCGAGAGCGCGCCTGAAAGACACCGACATAGAAACGTCACGATTCATAAAAAGCCGGAATGCGTATTGCGCGGCTTATAAAATCTCACGTATGCGACGGGTATAATGAGTGTTGCTGGGGAAATACAACATACAGACACACGTATGTACGCACGTGTGCACGAACGAAACAGTCGAGATGTAATTTTCGAGATGCCTGTGCAAAAAACGCTCTTTTTACAAAAGAACGAAATATAATTAGACGGCTCAGGCGTGTGGCATCCCGCAAACGCGCCGTGCAAAAATTCTAGATAGTAAAACAAAGGCGGCGGCGGCACGCGTATTTTATATGCGCCGGCATGAGCGCCCGGCGACGGTAACCGAGTTAAAGAAGGGGCATGGCCAACGTTGCGAGAGTGTCGCCATTATCAAAGCCCTAGTCGTCATTCGGAGTTACGCGTCTGTGTAATTTGCGCTGTTTTCTCGCTGATTAACTGAGCGAAAGAACCCGGCGTACTTTCGCGCTTTTAGTTCGAACTTGTTGACATGCTCCGGCGAGGGTCCGTGCGAATCGAAAACCGACGGACGCGACCGTAAAATTGGTTCTGAGGTCGAAATTACCGCGACAAGATTGAAAGCGCTGTATCGCTCGGCGAGCCGGACGAATTCTTCGCGCGTGACAACGCGCCGCGCATTCGTTAATCGTTCGGCAGTTAGCGTCGTAATTAGGAGAATCTGAAAACGCTCCGGCGCGGAAAACGGCGTGGAGATAATGAAGCGCCGCGCGTAAAAGCGGCTAAATTGGCGCTGTTCTCACGTTTGCGAGGTATTATGCCGCTAATTGACATTTATGATGCGCGCCGCGATAGGAAGTACCGTGGGAAATTTGTAAACGATATGTTTTCGCGCGTCGATTACACTCCGGTGTTAAACGCTCCGCGCGCGTGAACTCTGAAATTACAAATTGCGTGTGTGCTTCTCCATTTTTAGATGTGCGCGATTCGCCCGGGTGTGATGTCGCGTTTATGCAGTTAATAAGTTCGACGCGCGGTGTTATTCCAGGCATTAGCGCTAAATGCCGCGTTTCAAGAGACTAATTCCCGTGTGAATTTCTTTTCGCTCGATGTCTCGCGATATTTTTTTTTTTGAAACATTTTCACACGCGCGGGGAAAAAAAGAAGCGAGCGTGTGGCTCATGTATTAACCGGCCGATCTTTGGTTTATGAGGTCGTTAGCTTCAAAGGATGAGAGCGATGTTATATCCCGGTCATCGCATGTGTGTGTGTGTGTATGTTGTACTGCTCTGCCATCCTTTCCAGTTCGTCAGGCGTGGTTGATTGACTCGCTTACCTAGAACTTGATGACGCTACGTTCTTATTAAGGCCTCTCCTCGTTAAGGAGCAGGTGTTTGGGTAACGAATAACCAGATTCCGCCTTTCGGCGATGGGATATTGAAACGCGTAATTAGACAATTTTGTAATGCCACGACGACTTTTCTGAAGACCGTGAAACGAAGGCGTAGATGGGAATAAAATTGCCGTCCGACATTTCTATTATGTTTAATGACTGATACTGATGGACGGTGACGTGTACCTAAGTGGATCACTCGAATATCATTTTTCCTTGTCCCTTCTCATCTCTATTCTTCCCTCTCTCTTTCTCTCGTTGATTTGCCCGTCGCTTCTTTTTTTTTTTTTTTTTTCATCTTCTACTCTTTGCGGCAATGTCCATCTTCCTGCGGTAACATTTCATGTTTGAATTAGCAAAACCGCTAATAACGCTGATAAGTTTTAATGAAAACGTTATATTTCACATGTGTGCATTGATATTCACAATCGCATGCGCACGCGATATAATTCGTACAGTCATATTCCTCTCGCGTACTTGCATGCGTGCTATAGCGCGCAAATCCAATGAGTCGTTGGTATTTTACACGCGAGTCTTTGATTACACACTGCTACCCCTTCAATTCAGGTATTCGAAACATGGCGTGTCTAATGATCTTAAAGCCTCACTGGAAATAAGTATTGGATAAGCGTATCTCTTTCTTTCATTCCTTCGATCATCATTTGTACGAATGATGAATGACTTTGCCAGAGCGCGATATAATAGATCCGTAATCTTTTCTTTTTCCTTTCGCGCTTATTATCGTAATCTGGCAAAACGAATGGCGTCTTTGAGACATATATAATTAGAAATACGAGAAGTCTAATACTCAAGAGAGAAAAAAAAATATTCAAGGGACATTCTGCCGCATCTTTTTAGATTCGGTGGTTCGAATCAATCTGAGATATGTAGAATTTCAAGACTAAAATCTTAAAATCCTAAGATCATTTTTGTGAACAAAAGAAGACAATAGTCGCGTTAGCTTGAGAACTTGCGAAACGCCATAATCTCGGCGTAATCCGGCAAAAGTATTGTTTGTCGTATCGGAGCGCAGGAAATTGTTGGCGGCCGCGCGATGTAGATTTATAAAGAAGCGGGCTTTGCGCGTCGCCGGGGCTGTTATTTCACGGTTCTCCGATTCGATTCCCATCTGGTTGATTCCGGGGGTGGAGTCGTTGGTTGAAATAAAGCCGGACAAGAAGACGCCGGCTAGGCGTCACGCTATTTTCCACTAGCTCAGCGGCACGTCGGACAATCTCGGTCTCTCCTAATCTCGCCCCCCGTCCTCGCCACTTCGTAGACACGTTGTCAGTCCTGTGTAAGATTTCCTATCGGTTCGCGTATCTCTTTGCGTACAATGGCCAATGGGCTGCGGGCAATGGGCATTCCGGTGCGAAACGTAATCATGGCCTCGTAAATCGCTGCTCGTTCATCTCCCCATCACGCCGGGAAGTCAACGTCGCTTGAACGCACCGTGAAATCGCGATGCACACGGTAACTTCCCAATACCGTATCGATTCTTACGGGAGAGAAAGAGAGATGCAATGTGCTCTCAATCAAATAGCGCGTTACGCGAAAACCCGTGTAGAAACTTCGTTTTGAGTTCGCCAGACATGTACATTTGCGCATATGGTGGGTCACAAAACGGCTTACATACAATAAAATTGCTTGGTATTTCAAACTGATAGTTTCCCAAATTAAGAGTCACTAATATAATAATATATAATAATATAATATTATATATAATATATATAATATTATATATATATAATAGTTATATATTATATATTATATATATAATATATAACTATATATAATAATATAATTAATTAAATACTTAAATAATATCAATAATTAATAATAATTGGCCACGTATATACAGCATGAAACTTTACAGCTATTGTAAAATTCGTGAACCTGATTTGTGTATGTTCTTGATCTTGACTGAATCTAAGAGCATGTACTAATTAGATTCACGAATTTTATAACAGTTGCACTTTACAACAATCGTTTTCTTTGCTGGATGCAGCCATTAATAATATAATTACTGGGCTCATCACATATATACGCATAGTAATGATTCTCAATTTTGACAGTTTGTTGAGCTTTCAACTTCATTGCGTCTAAACCATTTTGCAATCCACTGCCACCATTTGTATATTGTGTCGCGAATAAACGCGACATTTCCTCAGACGATTTTGCAGGTACGAGAGCAGCCCGACATTTTCGAGACGAAATCGGACGCGCAATTAAGAGAAAGAGCGAAAATAAGGGAAAGGCAATAAAGCCGGCTGCAATTTCGCCGCAACTCCATTCTATCCGTTACGTGTTGCGCGCACCGAAACGAGCCGCACAAGTTCGGTAACTTAAGGCCTCTCTCTCGTTAATGTAACACGACCTTAAGCACAGGTCACTGTTCGGCCTCGTGACCGCGTCGCTCGTGGAAGTTACGCGACTTTGGAAGGATGAAATTACACCGCGGGGGAGAGTAACGCGTGCGGATGAAAAGGAGAAACTGGGCGTTTCCCCGCGATAATTCGTGCTCGCTCGTCATTTTCATGTTGCTTCTATCCGTTCATTTCCCTTTACGTTTCTGCCCATCAATTTTTTCTCCGAGATTCTTACGCTCGTTAATTAAATTGCAATCTATCGTGGCGAATCAACCCACGGCGAGTTCCTCGGGAGTCGTTGCGTTGGAATCGGTCATTGCGACAGGTCGAGCTTGCACCGTCGTATTTTCTCCTCACTGCCAGATACCGGCGGGATTAACACCTGCGTCACTGTAGCATTCGAGTTGCAATCGCGATATTTTATGGATTTCCTTTACGGAGAAGTCGCGCGCGCGGAGGCGCGCGAGAGGAGAACGAAATTCGCGGATGCAATTATCGGCCGTGGTTACGCGGCTGCATTACGCGAGACACGTTATAAATTCGATCGCGGGAGAGAGAGAAAGAGATAGGGGGGCGGGAGAGTCTCGCGTGCTTTTGTGCCACTTGTAAAAGCAACTTGTACAAGCCTGTACAGCTTGGCAGATAGTCACGGAAGCGCTCGCGCGAGTAACAAGTTTCGACACGCGTTTATACACGCCCCAGTTTCGCCGAAACCCCCGCGATAGTTCGCCTTCCTAGGTCAGCCGATGCAAAGTAACAAAGGAAGTAACGATGGAATTTTCCCAGGTAGGGGTCCGCGCTTATCTCGCGAAACTGCCGTGAGGGCGAAAAAGCGTTGCGCCCGCGATAGTGCCGCGGGTGGTTGCGTCGCCGTTGCATGTTGACGAGGAGATGATTCTCGGGGTAAATTCGTGACTATCCCGCGGTCTCGCGTCAGTCTTCTGCTTTTTGCTTGTACCGGCAAACACGATGAGACACCTCGACAACGAGGAACTTGTCGAGAAATTTCAGTAATCAGAATCGAAGGGTTCGCTCGTTAACGCCTTAATTACACAATCCTGAATATCTTATATTTCACGGTGTCCCGCGGCTCGCCCCCACTGTTACTCAACATCCCTGTCGAACACAAAACCGAGAGAATCTTGACGCATTACGCACGTTCCTTGCTCGACAGTCTATCCCTCACGGTGCTACCGCACATTCATTACGTAAGGGATAAGACGAAGGAGGTTTTGGTTGGCAGAGAACGTATTTAACGAGACTGGCGGAGAATGCACTAAGAGATCGTAGATCTCTCGGCTGGGAGAGCTACGGAGGTCGAAAGAAAGAAGCCTTTCTCTCTCTCTCTCTCTCTCTCTGTCTTCCTCCTTCCGCTTTGTTCGTTTTATACTCGATGGAAACAGTCGTCCATAGTGGGCTTCTTGATGATCGTATGAGAAAAACTCGATTAAGGAAAAAAATAATAGAAATATATAATATAGAAATATAATAATAGAATACTTGCCGAAATCGTACTGGTCTCCTAAATCGTACCCCATCAAAATCGTATCTGATTTTTTTAAATGTTTGTAGCATGCATAGCATAAGATATGATCTGAAATCTTTTTGTTTGAAATTGTTTTGTTTTTTGCGTCCTATTGTTCATTTATTTCTCATTTTTATTGTTGGATGTCATTCATATTTAATAATAATAGAGAAATTGAGCGGTACAATTTAGGAGACCGAGACGATTCCGATAAATCCTCTATATCATCAAATATCTCTTTATAACAATAATCTCTCAGATATTTGTTATCTCGTGACTAGGTGTCGCATTTTTGCATATAGTTATCTATCTGTAAATCAGTGCAATTAGCCAACAGCAATTTTTATTTTCTCGTCCTTAATTAGAAATGAAGCTTACACTCGTAAAGTAAATAGATAAGCATTCTTGACTTTCCTTTTCATACTTCACTTTGCCAAGTTCTAATAAGTTTTATCTTCGGCATATTTATCGGAATGCGAATACGCTTCGCAATAGAAGAAAGGCTCGAAAAAATTGAGTTCAATTAAAATCGGACCGGTTAGAGTAGTGTAAATCGAGGGCGTTGTTATACAAACTAGTTGAGCTGGCAGACAACCGTGAAACACGCTGGAGAACGCGCTAATTTCTGCCCCGGCGCACCCGAGGAGATTTGTGCGCGACGAGTCGCATGCGTTCTTCGTACTTGCCGAGGTGATGCCGATAGTGCCTCTAGCTAGGGAGCTGCTCGTGGAATAGAGACATTACGCTCGTAGTTTAGATAACAAGTACCGCGCGGTAGCGGTGGATGTCGAAGAAGCCCGCTCAAGTATCCGCGCTCTTGTCGGGGCTGAAATCACAATTTACAACGGAACTCCTCCCTTCGTGATTCAAAACGATTGAAACGACCAATCGCTCTCGAAATGCGTCTTTAAATCGATGTGGTCCTTCGCGCGATAGAATCGATTGTATTTGATGCGTATCGAAACGTATATTTCGTATCCTTTCTCTTGATTATCTGATATGATTCGATCTAACGAAAGACAAACAGAATCATAGAGAATGTTTAAACTTGAACTATTTATTCCGATTATCTAGAGAGGTATATTAACATGGGCTTACGTAGATACACAATCAAAATAAGATAAGAATTTCTGAAGCTCCAGTTAGTTCCTCGCTTTCTAACACGACGTGCTACTCCTCATGAAAATATAAGAATTCTCGTTGATTATATTCGTCGATTATCGCGTATCCCAATTCCGTAATTACGACTGTATGGAGTAAATCACCATAAAGTACGATAAGGATCTGCGGATGAGCTGCATCAAATAGACACGTATCTCTTGTAAATAAAAGCAATGGAAAACGATTTTTTTGCGTATCTTTCATGGATAGAGTACTTTGTTGTTTTACCGAAAGAAAGCTTTCGAAAGATGGCACGTAAAGACCACCGACTTTCAAAGTAGAACTCTTCATACTTCTCTGCATTATTAGCAGGAGGCATTTTTGCATGTATAGCGAAGTCGTGTACCATTGGGTGTTGCATCTGCAACATAGATTAATTTGTAAATTCAATTAATAGGTCACTCATAATTATTGATTTCGGGGATAAATACACGTTTTCTTTTTTAACCTAAACTTACATTGTCTTAAACACGATTTCACTATGATTTATTATTTTCTGACCGACGAAATTGTTGGAGAACACGATGATGAGATGTAGGAAAAGGAATAAAAACGTCAAGGCTGCATTAGTGACATCACTCAACGAAATGTATCGGCTGAACTGCGGAACTTGCAGCGTTAAGACACTCATTACGTGTTGTCAACAATCAGTATTTAGAGAGACTCACTTGATACATATTAATGCTTAACGATATGATAGCCAGAGGAATAAAAATGAGATATATTATTCCGCATAAAGATCTCAAGAAATCGCTGGATCTTGAACAGTAATAAAATGGTATATCGTTTTCGAATGTTCAGAGATTGTTAACTTGTAAATAAATGTTGGCAACCGTAATATTATTTTGGGAAATGTTATATATATATATGTGTGTGTGTGTGTGTGCGCGCGCGCGCGCGCGCGCGCGTGCGTGTGTGTATGTATGTGTGTGCAATATATTTATATGTATATATAAAATACGATACTGAACTGGATAGCTCTTAGGTGACTATCGATGACCTCCACGATATTTTTATGATCGTTGACATTTTTGGCAAGATCTAAGGAAAACTTCTGGCTTTTGTTGACAGCACGTTCAATTCGGTAACTGGAATAATGCAATAGCGTGGTCACGTCGAATCAAGAGTAACATCTTTTGTTCCTACTCGTTCATTATTAGTACTTGACGATTTGTTACCTGGTGATTACAAACATTGCGTGTATGTGTTGCAAACACGCTATAGTTAATATTTCTGCGGCTAATATCGAGTTAGAAGTGACGAACATTAGCAACAACATGTATAACTGTAGTAAATAGGTAAACTTCCTCCAAGGAACATAATACTCTATCGCGAATGGAGTGTCAAACATCATTCTGCGCGATTCGTTTAACGGCATTACGAAATCGAGAATAGTGGGCGAAAAGTATATCATCATAAATAAACATATGCATGTATATGAAAATGCTGCAACATACACAGTCCAATGTTTTTCCTACTTTTATTCTTAGTTTCGCGTTGTTTAATACACCGCAGCTTAATTTTGTTACTCACTTAACATAACAATTGTAATCATTTTCCCGACTTCAGTGTACTTTTGTATAATTTGACGTTCTTTCGCGTCTTTTAAAGTTTCCCAATCGATTTGCATTTGTTTCATAAGTATTCGTACCTAGAATGGCACGTCAACGATTTATAATTTTGGTTATATCTGAATAAAAAAATCTGATAGTTTGATATAGTTTATCGTCGTGAGTTTAATCTAGTCTATTAGTTCATAGAGTTTACAGCTTACTTTAGAGACGTTAAAAAATGTTGTGTAATATTTGCATATGTGAAATATGGTAGCAATGGTGACGGGGAAAATATTTAAAAGAACATCCAAACTAAATTTTTTAACGAAGAGCGGTGACATCTGAAATTATATCCACATTTTTTACTGAGGATCAGAAGAATGTGCATAAACGTTTGCTTGAGTCACATATATAAAAAGATTAGTTCACTATCCAACGGATGGTTTCTAATATAAAATAAACAAATAAATATTAAGTCTTGAAACTTCGTGTAAAATCAGATACTTACAAAATATATTTTAAATTAAACATTCGTAATTAGATTCATATTTTAAGGAAAGACTAGTAATATACATAATACATTGCAGCGAGAGAAAAGATGACATATTGATATAATATAATATGCAAACTATCAATTATGTAACACAATTAACGTAAAAAAACAAAATTAACGTAAAAAAATAACGTAAAAATATAACACGTAGTATATCACGTAATTACGTAAAACAAGTAACTAGTTCTGAATAAATACTGCAGTTTTGAAGTAGCGTTTGCTCGATCGGACGTAAACGGCGAACCTGAAAAATTGCGGCAGATATGAGAAAGGGGGTCAGTAGTATGCACCGAATATATCTCGCGCATGGCGTCTGATATGGCCATAGACCGAGACACGATAACAGTATTCGACCAGTTCTATAATTCACACTGAAGTCCATGTCTGCGCTCGGTACCCGGAATACTGTTCTATCGACAATTTGCACGAGGCGGCTTCTCCGACGAGTGTCTTCTCTCTAATGTTTTTTATTTTATTTTGCGTTTGGTATTGTCTTTCCGAGAAACGCTAGAGACATTGCGAGTAGCGTTAAAGAAAAGTATCTTCGCCAGAAGAATAATGCGGTTGTTGTTTCGCGGTTTCGCCCAAGAGACAATTTTACTATTATTATGCATTATACGATAATGCAAAGAAGTAATAATGGAAGGAGAAATACGGCGGTTGACCGAATTGTGCGTAAATAATGTATTATCACCGATGGTATTGGTATACACGCAATTGTCTTCGTTTTATTCCGACGCAAGCGCCTTTGCATTCGCTTCTCATCCCTGCAGTCGTTCGTCTGCATTTCTTCGTTAGCGTGTGGAGAGGACTCGCGTTGTCTCATTGTCTTGGAGATCACCGTTATAGGAGAGCTCAGTATCTCGCGATGTTACCGTTAATATAATTGACAACGCGAGGATAACCAACGTTTTAACGATAATACGCGTCTTGCGCAGAAAGAATTAGCCAAAAATTGAGGAATAACACAGGTAACATAAAATCATGTACTTTATATTCATTTTCTATCATGTATAATAATCGATACAGTTAATTGAACCAGTTATTTTTCTCTTAGTGTTACATTTGTAATGTGAATTACTTGCATTGTGAAGTATTACGTGCTCGACTGGTGACGAGTTTTATTTTGTGAACGCGATTAACTGACGGAATGAATAACTACGAAGTGTGTACAAAACCGACAATGCTCGTGAGCTAAAACAGAAGTCTATTCGTGGCAGATCTACGACGATAAGATGTAAACTTGATAAAAGACAGGCCGTTTTTCTCCTTTTAACTTTGATCGATGCTTACCGTGGCGAATCTTCCTAACGATGGCACGAACAAGCCACCGATCATGATCGTGCAATGTCGCATACTTCTTTGCATTACGAACAGTAGCAACTTCTGTGCTCTCACTAGAACCGTGTACTGTCACGCGTTGTAGCTAAAAAATCCACGTGACCGTCATTCGCGATTGAAGCGTCTCGCTTAGCGGATTCGTGACACGTCAAATGCACGCGTTATTCACGTTTTGTAGAAAATCTCGTCGCTGTGATCGATCAATTTTTGTCTTGTGTAGATACAGAAGAATATGTTGCAAAAGCGACTCAAAACGAACACGACGATCGTCTCGAGACAGTCATCCGTCATTATTAGCCAAGAGAGCTTGCGACACACGCGTGATCAGTTCGCGATGAATGCAAATCTCGCGTGTTTACAGACACGATCTACGACGCGCGCGCGCAACTTCGGTACACGCAGGTGTTACGTCGACAACATCTGCTTGCGATATGTTAATCACTCGATTTCGTCAGCATCAGTAAGTGTATCGGTAATTATTCACGCGGTAGAGATTAACGCTCAGCAACAGTATACCTAGTGCCGCCATACACGCGAAATTCATCTTGGATATTTCCATAAATCTTGAATAACAATATACATTGCATGAATACATGTCGTTAATCACACTGTTGATGATTGCGCGTACTAAAGATTTGTACGATTCCTTTTTCGCGGATAGAATTGCATATTTTATAACAACGGAAGGTTATGTCGGGGAGAAAGGTCAGAGAAAGGAAATCATAACTAGAGAGAGAGAGAGAGGTAATGAAGGTTTTCTATCGATTAAATCAGCAACGATTACGTATTCAATTGCTTTCCTGTGCACATTAACAGTACTGATTATTCCGTGACTATTAAACTCCTCTTGGTGGCGGATGCCGCGTACCACGTTACACCCTCGATGCAGCGCTCGTTCTATGAGAGCTGAAGCGAGAGTTGAAACGTATAACGTGACTAGGAAGTTTCGAACGTTATCTCTGTCTAAATTATCTGAAAATTGTCGATCAGTATTAGCATCTTAGTTCTTTAACCAGGTCATTTTTTAATCGTATACTTGAATCGCGGAAGAGGCGGAGTAGAGAAATATAATTAAAGCAGATGCGACAAAACCGCGCGTGCACACAACTCTCGTTATTTTGCAAATAAAATCGAGCCAACTTGTATTCCACGTTTAAAAGGTCGAAGCTCTTGAGTATATATCGATACATACGATTTGATAAATTTCTCAAAATTAGAATACCATTCGCCATTTGTAGGGAGGAATGAGTGAGTGAATGAGAGAGAAGCTGCTTTATCATTTCAGAGTCTTAGAGCTTCTCTTTCACTTTTACTAAAGTTTCTCTCTCACTTCCACTCATGTCACTCCTAAAAGTAGCCGACATGATGAGAATAAATCAGGAATCATCATCATGCTTTGCCCTAACTTTTATTAGAGAAACTCCATGTACAATTATCGTTCATCAATTCTTTGTTTTCTTTCTGAGAAATTTTCCCGAAGAGGAATTTCGTAACGCGGTGCGCTTACATCTTTTATGTTGAATGCACAGAATGTTGTATTTCATCGTGAAGCCCATCCAGGGAATGTTGTACGCGAGGATCTTCAGAAGAAGATCCACGCTGTACTTCGTCGTAATGAAGACCATAAGCTGAAAGCGATATTTTCCTCTAGCCATTTTTACTTTCGCGTTACCAGCGATTTCTCCCGCTGGAGGAGTAACTTCGCGAGTAGCTTCGACGAAGTTTTTCAAAACACACAGAAATACGAAAGTTTCGAGCTAGCGTCGTTGAGCTTTTTTGCCGAAATATTTTAACGTTATAACTTTCGTGCAACTTTTAATCATGAGCGCGGAACGGAACTCTTACCTTTAGTAAAAATAATTATACACTCAATCTTGCAGCAGTAAGATTGCTAGTTTTCACAACAAATAGCAATTCACGTTGCATTTTTTTTTTCTTTTATCATCTTTGTTCGCGGCAGCATCCTTTATCGCGCGCGTTATAATTCCACATTTTCGATATTTTCGTATTTCGTATCGAAGTGTTGCGCTACCGATATCGCGCAAAATTATAATAACATATTCGTTGCAAATTATAACTTTAATTTAGGTTCGCTTATACTGAGAAAAAAAACAGTTGAATCGATAAAATCGGCAATTACTCGCTTTCAAAGAAATATTGTGTCTGTTGAACAAATTACGTGTTTGTGCAATAAATTGCGTTGATATAATTACTAATCAAATCGCAATTATTAAACC
Organism: Odontomachus brunneus; assembly: GCF_010583005.1. Lineage (NCBI taxonomy): Eukaryota > Metazoa > Arthropoda > Insecta > Hymenoptera > Formicidae > Odontomachus > Odontomachus brunneus. The sequence goes on along the minus strand of NW_022639509.1, from coordinate 484,127 downwards.
GATTATTCTCCTCGCAGCAACGATTTATAATTCGTGTAGTTGACTAAACGTTTGTTTGAATTTTGTTCATTCAAGCAAAGTTTCATTAACTCAACCGCTTTTTTTCTTAGTGTAGCGTGAGTAGAAGCGTCGGTGAGAAGAGTACTTTATTACTTGCAGAGCAGATGATCGATTATTTTTCCCCAGCATATCGTCGAGTATGTTTTGATGTTTGTTTCTACCTTACGTTCGATCGACGCAGGCGCAATTTCAAAGTCGCTTTCGTGCACTTTCGACGCCTCTTCATTCCTATTCGAGACGCGAAACGCCGCGGTGCTTCCTTCCATTTCCTCGTCATTTGTGAATTGAAATTGTGGCGTGATAGTAACGTGAAAAAGAAACGCTACGCATCAGTGAAAGTATTGTGCACTATTTCTGACGAATATCATGTGAAGACAAATTTATTTTGGATTTTGCATCGAAACTATGAATTAGTAAGACGTCATAAATGTTAAAGCATTTGTATTTACGCAGTGTGATGTTTTACGATGTGATTGCACTCGAAATGGATCCCTTTAGAGTGGATTTCTTCGCAGAAACTTTATTTTTCTTTGCACATTTGCTCAGAGCAGCTATTTAATCCGCGAGTATTTTCCTTTCTTTGCGTTCATTTCTTTTAAAATACCTGGACGCTTTTTTCCCCGTGTTTTCCATGCAATGTTTTTAATGGTGTTAGGGGATGGAATGAATAGGAACGTGGAAAGTGCACTCTCCTAGTGACGTAGAAAAAATACGGACGGTAGTGCGTTTATCAAGGACGACAAAGTGACAATACAATTAATAATCATAGTGATTCTATCTTCGGACATTATAAATACAATGCACGTATATTTTTCTAGAGAGAAAAGTTTTTTATCATAAAAATTCCGTTTATGTCCTCGCATTTTAATCATGACTCATCGTGTTTTAATATTAATTACATCTCAATTTTATCAAACAACCAAATATTTTTAATAATCCGTTGCTTTGTTAAGATCAGCATAAATATAATTTAAATATTTCAAATCACTTTTGAGGTATTAAAATGAGATATTAAGTGACAAAAATGATCGAAGACAGCTACTTGCTGAAGTTTCTCTGACTTTTGTATTTACAAAAAAAGTGAAGATTGAACAGAGAAAAAAGAAAGAGAGAGAGAAAGAATAATGTTACGTACATATTTCCATTTATAAATTGTTCAATAATAAGTTACAGTATCATTAGTATCATCATTTTATGATGAATTCCAAATGCTATCGACTATCTACGCGGATGAATCGGGATTCTCGGCCATCGACGATAAAGATACACAATCTTCCGTTTTGATCGTTAATTAAGATTTGACTGTTTAACTCGAACATTCTTCATTCTCTTGCAGAGCCTTGTTATGACCGATTATTGCGTTAATTATATTATATTTGTGTGGAGCACCGTTTTTTGACTGAAGTAGGGATACGCGATTCGTAGTTGACTAACAAGTAAACCTACCCAAAAGGTACACTCCGATTTTTTTCTAATTTGGCACAAATGTAGAAATACAAAAAATATTTAAATCATATTTTTTCACTTTGGCCCACTTTGAGTTTTACGGGTAGTTTATAGCTTTTTAATATTCTCATTCCTATCATCCACAAAATACAACAAAAATACATAAGAAATAAAATTGAATACAAGATATAGTTAAATAATTTTAACAAAACTGGCATAGCTGAAACACGAACCATTCTAAATTTCTTTAGTCGAGATTCTAACCGAAATATTTTAAATCTGTGCCAAATTAGTCAAAAATGGTTCGAATCTCGGCCAAACCGAGAGAGAAAAATCCGGCAATTTTAATTAAAATTTTAACAAAATCGGCATAGCTGAAACACGAACCATTCTAAATTTCTTTAGCCGAGATTCGAACCGAAACATAATCTGTAACAATCTGTGCTAAATTAGTAAAAAATGATTCGAATCTCGGCCAAGTCGATAAATTATTTGTATAAATAATTTTTTCAACTTTTTACATGTTGTTTAAACATTTTATTATTTATACAAATAATTTTAACAAAATCGGCATAACTGAGATACGAATCATTTTAAATTTCTTTAGCCGAAACTCCAACCGAAATATTTCAAATTTATGCTAAATTAGTCAAAAATAGTTCGAATCTCGGCCAAACCGAGAAATTATTTGTATAAATAATTTTTTTTTAACTTTTTACATGTTTTGTTTAAACATTTTATTATTTCTACAAATAATTTTACATATTTGACTTTAATATTCATAATCAGCAAGCCAAAAACATCTATATCTTGTATTCAGTTTTATTTCTTATGCATTTTTGTTGCACTTGTTGATGATAGAAAGGAGTGAGAACATTCAAAAGCTATAAACTGCTCGTGAAACTCAAAGTAGGTCAAAATGAAAAAATATGACCTAAATATTTTTTGTACTTCTACATTTGTGCCAAATTAGGACGAAATCGAAGTGTAACTTTTGGGTAGGTTTACTTGTAAGTTCTCTATGCGAAAACTATAAGATAATATATGTTAATAATAATTGCAAATACGTTGCTTTGATATAGTATTTTCCTTCCAGCTGACAAAACTGAATTTCCGCGAGCATCTCTACTTTTTTAATTCTTACGACCTCAGTCATTATTTTATAATTTTAAACAATGCGGAACAGTATTGTATGTACGTCAAAAATGCTATTTCCGTGGCCAATACCGTAGTCATCTCGGCCAAAAGCGCCACTGTCATGTGTGCTCTTCTCCAGTTTGCTTTTCTGTACTTTTCTTTCTGGATAGTACATCCATAATAGTCTTCAACAACGAGACACATATATGTATATCATTTCGTTAAGTGGTTAAATACGATGATAATACCAAAGAGATAGAATTCCCCTTTGCCAGAATTTCACGAATGCGTTCTCACTATTCTGCGCTAAAAATTTTTCAGTTTCTTTTCGAGTATCGTGGAAGAGACTGCTACACGTTAATTCTACAGTTAAACGGTCATCCCTCCTGTAGGTAAAATATAAGTAACGTTGCATCGAACAAAATTATATGGAGACGAAACTGGGTATATAAACAACAAGTATGTTCGGACGCGTGCGTGCAAATTGAGAAAAGATGAGCACTCTAATTTTTTTTTTGTAATAGTTGCTGCTCTGTTATGCGAATAAATCATCTATGTTGACGAAATAAGCCTATGGCTTGTTTTTGTCAAGGAAAAGAAGACATAAACATTTAATAATTAATGTTATAGTAAGAGATTCAAAGTTACTTGTAATGAGAAGCAATATAATTGTCAAGCAATATAGTTTTTTTACTAAAAAAATTTTTTTATTTATTTCTTAAATATAAGGAAGTATATTAAGATTATATCGTAGAAATCCGCACGTGACGTTTTTGCATGTTTGGTCTCTGAAAAGACATCGCAATAGGTTGCGAAATAATCGTGATGGATCTCTATTTTCCGTGCTTACTTGCGTTATCGTTGCGTATAGCTTAACATCATAATAAAGGTATACATAATACTTATGGTCTGAAAACAAAGGATTCTTTTTGCATAGCTGATGTAATATTATATTAAAGTAATATTGCAATTGTTTCTATTAATAATGTGATTTTTGTCTCACCGTCGTTAAACCTTTTAGGCTAGGATTAAACAAACCACCGGCATCAACTTTGTAACCTCTCGTAGCCTTTTCCATCATAAAGCGTATTAACTTTTGCGTCTTTAACGGTGTGTTGTACCATCGTAGATTGCATCTGCATGTTTATAAGATAGTATCAGTTATTCTTTGTCACTAGATTTTATAAAAATTACACGAATCTTTAAATCGTGGAAGTTTAAAACATGTAGTGCAAAACGCCGAACGTCGCATACAATAATGCTACCTACAGTACTTCATAAATATGCCTGTCGCAATCTATAAATTCTTGGCCAACAAAATTGCCTATTGTTAGGAATAAAAAATGGAATAATGTACATATGACAGATGCGATTCCTTCCAGTAATCCCTGTTTCATGAACAATAACAGAAATAACTGTAAGAAAAATCGATTATTTCGATTATTGGCGATTGCAAATAGTTCTCGCGGAAACACCGACAAAGAGATTGACCGAATGAAATTAGCGTGTTGCTTACAAAAATGCTTGCCGAACATTCAGAAATGATAAATAAGAACAAGTAAGGTTTTCCTAATGTCGTCACTAGCAAGCTAGAAAATCTGGAATAAATGTTTCTTGTCATTAATTATTCGAGAGCGCTTCATATTGATTCCGTCTTAAATCTGAAGTGATTGTGTCGGCGACATATACACATACACAAAGTTACATCCAAAAATAAAATGACAAAACTATTACAGACAAATTACAGAAATTATTATATTCATTTTTTCAAGTGAGAAGAGCGGTCGTAAGAGACAGTAACGCTTCCGCGTTATATGAATGTCATACTGACTCGATTGCTCTGTTGTGGATATCAACTGCAGCAGCTATTCTGTCACGATATAAGACGTATTTTTTAGTATCAGATATCTGCAGATCATTTTCATTTAATATACATCCCATACGATAACTACAAAATTCTACATGTCATGAAAGAAATAAAATACGCAATACAGTACATGTACAGTTATATAAAAAAGAACAATTATATTAAATATTAAAATAAAAATAATTATAAAACAATTATATTATAATAAATATTTTAACTTTGTATTGCAAATACCTAAATGATAAATACAAACTAAACTCAAAAAATTTTCTGAATATAATGAATAATCATAAGTTAATAGAAATACTAAATAAACGAGTTTGATTTTTGATCAAAAGGATTTTTCTTGTTCGCAGGGATATATTATCGTTAACAGAACTTATTAGAAACCGTGAACAAATCTTTAATAACAGAGAATACCACACTTACGGAGTTTACCTAGCGATTTTAAACATTGCGAAAGCATGTAATGCGCTTGATAACGAAAACGTTTCAGTAGCTATTCCAGCAAATGTTGCAGTAAGACATCCAATTGATAATTGTACTGTTGAGATATAAAAGTATTTCCGCTGGTCGACATATTCTGTTATATTTAAAATTAGGCGCCTACGAGATTCTTTCAGTGGTGTTATGATAAAGAAAGAATTTTTGATATAATCTATTAATATTAGGATGATAATTCCTGAACTGACGGTTACTGGAATTTTTAGAACTTTATTAATTTATTTAATTGTATAATTACTACTTCTTTATGAGAGAAAGTGTGCCAGTTAATTTTTATGTTAATAATGAATTTAATAGAAAATCATTTTTTTAAAATATTTCAGAAAAATAATTTAGAAGCAAAGCAACCGCTTTTTTTTTATATTTATATTTCATTGATTTACACACACACACGCACGCATACGCACACACGCACGCACGCACGCACGCACGCACGCACGCACACGCACACACATGTATATATGCCGCACGGGGAAGGGAAAGTTAAATTTTCATGAAAAATACGTAGCTGTTAAAATATAAATTTATATGTCAACACATACACATAAAGATAGCATGTTGCTGCATTAAAAACCACTAACTATGTATTTGTAAAAATATATGTATATATGTAAAAAATTTAAATAGTTTCGAAAACGGAACTGTTAGTATGAATATCGTAAGATCGAAAATTTAAAAAATCGGTTGTATTGCTCTTAGAATATATTAAAACTTTCCGAAACTATAGCGATATATAATTATACCAGAAAATTAAACAAATAATTCGGAATATATGTATCATTTACCTGCTATAAGAAGCGTAGATATTCTTCCAACGTTAGTCTGTTTGCGCATTATTTCAATCTCTTTATTGTCCTTAAGAATGCCCCAATTACTTCGAATATGTTCTCGCAACTTTTTTATCTATTAGTACAATATGTGGTAAATATTATTGCACGTAATTTAGTTAATTTCAGATTAATTTGTTGTCGGTCTTACATTTTCTATAGCAATGTAAAAAGTAAAGTATTTTAAATTCCACTGTGCAATTAGTAAATCAAAGCATAACATCTGAAGATAAAGCTTGAGATTATATTCCCAAAAGGCAAATTTCAGTAACTGAAAAATAGATTAACAATTGTACCTTTACTATGATACACACAGTGAGTTATGTGCAAGACATTTTGTACAAATGTCCAATTATATAATATACACATCGAATAATACAATTCTTACACGCATATATTTTCTAATAGCCATATAAAATAATAAATTGCGACGATGAGTAACATTGCATGTTCTAGGATAATGAATGTAGGTGCAGACGTACGGAAACAAAATTATTTTTAAACGCATACGAGTAGAATTCCGCGATAAAATGTACAAAATACGTTAACTGGATCGATGCGAATACCTGAATAAGTATATACGATGTGCATAACAGTGTCATTAATATAACTGAAATCCGTCTGACTCTGTTACTATCGTTTGGCCAAAGCCCTACAAATGACAAAAAAATGCGATTGATTCTATAGTATTGTTCCTCGGGAAACTCCATCTCGTGTGGTAGTCGAAATGTTACTGAACGTTTGTGGTCTATAGAAATTCCTTTCCCGTCCCTTTCTGTGCTTACATGACTAATGAATGTGTATAGCCTACACTTAAAGTTTAAAATGAATGAGTAACTTATATGCACATAAAATGGTGTAATTTAAAATAATTTGCAATGAAAAGAGAAAAATGATATTGTTGGGAAATTAAGCTATACTGTTTTTTATTGAGAAGATAGATGAAAATTGCTAAATTGTTGTAATTTTCAGTTATAATGTGCACTTCAATATTTCCTTTTTTTCACCTTCTTCAAAAGGACGCAGGCGCAGTAGAGAATAGAATGTTGCATCAAAAAGACTTACCACTCCTTTACGAATTGAACAGCGAATACAGTGTTTCGGTTCAAATATTTTGTCTCCACGAACTTTTGGCCAACAGTATAGAGAATAGCCAAATTATGAGTAAGTAATCATCGACAGATTACCGTCTTTTAAATAATACAAACATCGTGTAGAGAAGTTGACTTGATTAAATATATGTCCAATTAAAAAATTTTAAGTAATCGAAAAATTTTGGTGATAAAATCGCGTGTGTTTATATGTGTATGTATATACGTACGTACGATATAGCAGCAGCAATATATAAAATGACTAAACGAAAGAACTTCGAAATTTAGAGTGCAACAAATGTGTAAAATAATTTATACATTTGCTTATTTATATTTAAATAATTCTATTGTTTTTTACGCTATTGTTAACATTAATATCATATGTCAAAGACAAGTAATAGCACTATGTTATTTGCAATGTATTTGATACTTAATTTATATAGAGTAAAGTACCATAAAATAAGAGACAGACATGCTCAAGCCCTGAAAAAAAGGATTCTTTAGCTGTTTAATTATTGTGTTATACAATTAATAATCATAATGATTCTATCTTCGGACATTATAAATACAATGCACGTATATTTTTCTAGAGAGAAAAGCTTTTTATCATAAAAATTCCGTTTATGTCCTCGCATTTTAATCATGACTCATCGTGTTTTAATATTAATCACATCTCAATTTTATCAAACAACCAAATATTTTTAATAATCCGTTGCTTTGTTAAGATCAGTATAAATATAGTTTAAATATTTCAAATCACTTTTGAGGTATTAAAATGAGATATTAAGTGACAAAAATGATCGAAGACAGCTACTTGCTGAAATTTCTCTGACTTTTGCATTTACAAAAAAAGTGAAGATTGAACAGAGAAAAAAGAAAGAGAGAGAGAAAGAATAATGTTACGTACATATTTCCATTTATAAATTGTTCAATAATAAGTTACAGTATCATTAGTATCATCATTTTATGATGAATTCCAAATGCTATCGACTATCTACGCGGATGAATCGGGATTCTCGGCCATCGACGATAAAGATACACAATCTTCCGTTTTGATCGTTAATTAAGATTTGACTGTTTAACTCGAACATTCTTCATTCTCTTGCAGAGCCTTGTTATGACCGATTATTGCGTTAATTATATTATATTTGTGTGGAGCACCGTTTTTTGACTGAAGTAGGGATACGCGATTCGTAGTTGACTAACAAGTAAACCTACCCAAAAGGTACACTCCGATTTTTTTCTAATTTGGCACAAATGTAGAAATACAAAAAATATTTAAATCATATTTTTTCACTTTGGCCCACTTTGAGTTTTACGGGTAGTTTATAGCTTTTTAATATTCTCATTCCTATCATCCACAAAATACAACAAAAATACATAAGAAATAAAATTGAATACAAGATATAGTTAAATAATTTTAACAAAACTGGCATAGCTGAAACACGAACCATTCTAAATTTCTTTAGACGAGATTCTAACCGAAATATTTTAAATCTGTGCCAAATTAGTCAAAAATGGTTCGAATCTCGGCCAAACCGAGAGAGAGAAATCCGGCAATTTTAATTAAAATTTTAACAAAATCGGCATAGCTCAAACACGAACCATTCTAAATTTCTTTAGCCGAGATTCCAACCGAAACATAATCTGTAACAATCTGTGCTAAATTAGTCAACAATGATTCCAATCTCGGCAACAATGATTCAATCGATAAATTATTTGTATAAATAATTTTTTCAACTTTTTACATGTTGTTTAAACATTTTATTATTTATACAAATAATTTTAACAAAATCGGCATAGCTGAGATACGAATCATTCTAAATTTCTTTAGCCGAAACTCCAACCGAAATATTTCAAATTTATGCTAAAATTAGTCAAAAATAGTTCGAATCTCGGCCAAACCGAGAAATTATTTGTATAAATAATTTTTTTTCAACTTTTTACATGTTTTGTTTAAACATTTTATTATTTCTACAAGTAATTTTACATATTTGACTTTAATATTCATAATCAGCAAGCCAAAAACATTTATATCTTGTATTCAGTTTTATTTCTTATGCATTTTTGTTGCACTTGTTGATGATAGAGAGGAGTGAGAACATTCAAAAGCTATAAACTGCTCGTGAAACTCAAAGTAGGTCAAAATGAAAAAATATGACCTAAATATTTTTTGTATTTCTACATTTGTGCCAAATTAGAACGGAATCGAAGTGTAACTTTTGAGTAAGTTTACTTGTAAGTTCTCTATGCGAAAACTATAAGATAATATATGTTAATAATAATTGCAAATACGTTGCTTTGATATAGTATCTTCCTTCCAGCTGACAAAACTGAATTTCCGCGAGCATCCCTACTTTTTTAATTCTTACGACCTCAATCATTATTTTATAATTTTAAACAATGCGGAACAGTATTGTATGTACGTCAAACATACTATTTCCGTGGCCAATACCGTAGTCATCTCGGCCAAGAGCGCCACTGTCATGTGTGCTCTTCTCCAGTTTGCTTTTCTGTACTTTTCTTTCTGGATGGTACATCCATAATAGTCGTCAACAACGAGACATGTATACAGGGTGTCCGGTAACTGATTGAACACCCGCCGTGTACAGGTCAAAATAATCATAAAAGTTATATACCATTTTGAAATTTTTCCAATATTTATTCCGTAATTAATTAAAATGTATAAACGAATGAGCTTATGAGAAGCGGTAGGACAGGCTCTGTGTGTAAAAGAAATGGCTTACCTCTTAGCAACGATAAGTAAACAGCTGATTTCGAGGCGGAGTAACAAGCGATACGTATACGTTACTTCGTCTCGAAATCAGCTGTTTACTTATTGCTGCTAAGAGGTAAGCCATTTCTTTTACACACAGAGCCTGTGCTACAATTTCTCGTGAGCTCATTCGTTTATACACTTTAATTAATTACGGAATAAATATTAAGAAAATTTAAAAATGGTACATAACTTTTATGATTATTTTGACTCGTTCTACGGCGGTTGCTCGATCAGTTACCGGACACCCTGTATATCATTTAGTTAAGTGATTAAATACGATGATAATACCAAAGAGGTAGAATTCCTCTTTGCCAGAATTTGACATATGCGTTCTCACTATTCTGCGCTAAAAATTTTTCAGTTTCTTTTCGAGTATCGTGGAAGAGACTGCTAAACGTTAATTCTACAGTTGAACGGTCATCCCTCCTGTAGGTAAAATATAAGTAACGTTGCATCGAACAAAATTATATGGAGACGAAACTGGGTATATAAACAACAAGTATGTTCGGACATGTGCGTGCAAATTGAGAAAAGATAAGCATTCTAATTTTTTTTTGTAATAGTTGCTGCTCTGTTATATGAATAAATCATCTATGTTGACGAAATAAGCCTATGGCTTGTTTTTGTCAAGGAAAAGAAGACATAAACATTTAATAATTAATGTTATAGTAAGAAATTCAAAGTTACTTGTAATGAGAAGCAACATAATTGTCAAGCAATATAGTTGTTTTACTAAAAAAATTTTTTTAATTATTTCTTAAATATAAGGAAGTATATTAAGATTATATCGTAGAAATCCGCACGTGACGTTTTTGCATGTTTGGTCTCTGAAAAGACATCGCAATAGGTTGCGAAATAATCGTGATGGATCTCTATTTTCCGTGCTTACTTGCGTTATCGTTGCGTATAGCTTAACATCATAATAAAGGTATACATAATACTTATGGTCTGAAAACAAAGGATTCTTTTTGCATAGCTGATGTAATATTATATTAAAGTAATATTGCAATTGTTTCTATTAATAATGTGATTTTTGTCTCACCGTCGTTAAACCTTTTAGGCTAGGATTAAACAAACCACCGGCATCAACTTTGTAACCTCTCGTAGCCTTTTCCATCATAAAGCGTATTAACTTTTGCGTCTTTAACGGTGTGTTGTACCATCGTAGATTGCATCTGCATGTTTATAAGATAGTATCAGTTATTCTTTGTCACTAGATTTTATAAAAATTACACGAATCTTTAAATCGTAGAAGTTTAAAACATGTAGTGCAAAACGCCGAACGTCGCATACAATAATGCTACCTACAGTACTTCATAAATATGCCTGTCGCAATCTATAAATTCTTGGCCAACAAAATTGCCTATTGTTAGGAATAAAAAATGGAATAATGTACATATGACAGATGCGATTCCTTCCAGTAATCCCTGTTTCATGAACAATAACAGAAATAACTGTAAGAAAAATCGATTATTTCGATTATTGGCGATTGCAAATAGTTCTCGCGGAAACACCGACAAAGAGATTGACCGACTGAAATTAGCGTGTTGCTTACAAAAATGCTTGCCGAACATTCAGAAATGATAAATAAGAACAAGTAAGGTTTTCCTAATGTCGTCACTAGCAAGCTAGAAAATCTGAAATAAATGTTTCTTGTCATTAATTATTCGAGAACGCTGCATATTGATTCCGTCTTAAATCTGAAGTGATTGTGTCCGCGACATATACACATACACAAAGTTACATCCAAAAATAAAATGACAAAACTATTACAAACAAATTACAGAAACTATTATATTCATTTTTTCAAGCGAGAAGAGCGGGCGTAAGAGACAGTAACGCTTCCGCGTTATATTAATGTCATACTGACTCGATTGCTCTGTTGTGGATATCAACTGCAGCAGCTATTCTGTCACGATATAAGACGTATTTTTTAGTATCAGATATCTGCAGATCATTTTCATTTAATATACATCCCATACGATAACTACAAAATTCTACATGTCATGAAAGAAATAAAATACGCAATACAGTACATGTACAATTATATAAAAAAGAACAATTATATTAAATATTAAAATAAAAATAATTATAAAACAACTATATTATAATAAATATTTTAACTTTGTATTGCAAATACCTAAATGATAAATACAAACTAAACTCAAGAAATTTACTGAATATAATGAGTAATCATAAGTTAATAGAAATACTAAATAAACGAGTTTGATTTTTGACCAAAAGGATTTTTCTTGTTCGCAGGGATATATTACCGTTAACAGAACTTTTTAGAAACCGTGAATAAATCTTTAATAATAGAGAATATCACACTTACGAAGTTTACCTAGCGATTTTAAACATTGCGAAAGCATGTAATGCGCTTGATAACGAAAACGTTTCGGTAGCTATTCCAGCAATAAGACACCCAATTGATAATTGTACTGTTGAGATATAAAAGTATTTCTGCTGGTCGAAATATTCTGTCATATTTAAAATTGGACGCCTACGAGATTCTTTCAGTGGTGTTATGATAAGGAAAGAATTATTGATATAATCTATTAATATTAGGATGATAATTCCTGAACTGACGGTTACTGGAATTTTTAGAACTTTATTAATTTATTTAATTGTATAATTACTACTTCTTTATGAGAGAAAGTGTGCCAGTTAATTTTTATGTTAATAATGAATTTAATAGAAAATCATTTTTTTTAAATAATTCAGAAAAATAATTTAGAAGCAAAGCAACCGCTTTTTTTTATATTTATATTTCATTGATTTACACACACACACACGCACGCATACGCACGCACGCACGCATACGCACGCACGCACGCACGCACGCACGCACGCACGCACGCACGCACGCACGCACGCACGCACGCACGCACGCACACACATGTATATATATATGCCGCACGGGGTTGGGAAAGTTAAATTTTCATGAAAAATACGTAGCTGTTAAAATATAAATTTATATGTCAACACATACACATAAGGATAGCATGTTGCTATCATTAAAAACCACTAACTATGTATTTGAACTTACTAGAATTATATTAGTTTATATATATGTAAAAAATTTGAATAGTTTCGAAAACGTAACTGTTAGTATGAATATCGTAAGAAAATTTAAAAAATCGGTTGTATTGCTCTTAGAATATATTAAAACTTTCCGAAACTTTAGCGATACATAACTATGCCAGAAAATTGAACGCAAATAATTCAGAATATATGTATCATTTACCTGCTATAAGAAGCGTAGATATTCTTCCAACGTTAGTCTGTTTGCGCATTATTTCAATCTCTTTATTGTCCTTAAGAATGCTCCAATTACTTCGAATATGTTCTCGCAACTTTTTTATCTATTAGTACAATATGTGGTAAATATTATTGCACGTAACTCAGTTAATTTCAGATTAATTTGTTGTCGGTCTTACATTTTCCATAGCAATGTAAAAAGTAAAGTATTTGAAATTCCACTGTGCAAATAGTAAATCAAAGCATAACATCTGAAGATAAAGCTTGAGATTATATTCCCAAAAGGTTAATTTCAGCAACTGAAAAATGGATTAACAATTGTACCTTTATTATGATACACATAGTGAGTTATGTGCAAGACATTTTGTACAAATGTCCAGTTATATAATATAGATATCGAATAATACAATTCTTATACGCATATATTTTCTAATAGCCATATAAAATAATAAATTGCGACGATGAGTAACATTGCATGTTGTAGGATAATGAACGTAGGTGCAGACGTACGGAAACAAAATTATTTTTAAACGCATACGAGTAGAATTCCGCGATAAAATGTACAAAATACGTTAACTGGATCGATGCGAATACCTGAATAAGTATATACGATGTGCATACCAGTGTCATTAATATAACTGAAATCCGTCTGACTCTGTTACTATCGTTTGGCCAAAGCCCTACCAATGACAAAAGAATGCGATTGACTCTATAGTATTGTTCCTCGGGAAATTCCATCTCGTGTGGCAGTCGAAATGTTACTGAACGTTTGTGGTCTATAGAAATTGCTTTCCCGTCCCTTTCTGTGCTTACATGACTAATGAAGGTGTATAGCCTACACTTAAAGTTTAAAATGAATGAGTAACTTATATGCACATAAAATGGTGTAATTTAAAATAATTTGCAATGAAAAGAGAAAAATTATATTATTTGGAAATTAAGCTATACTGTTTTTTGTTGAGAAGATAGATGAAAATTGCTAAATTGTCGTAATTTTCAGTTATAATGTGCACTTCAATATTTCCTTTTTTTCACCTTCTTCAAAAGGACGCAGGCACAGTAGAGAATAGAATGTTGCATCGAAAAGACTTACCACTCCTTTACGAATTGAACAGCGAATATAGTGTTTCGGTTCAAATATTTTGTCTCCACGAACTTTTGGCCAACAGTATAGAGAATAGCCAAATTATGAGTAAGTAATCATCGACAGATTACCGTCTTTTAAATAATACAAACATCGTGTAGAGAAGTTGACTTGATTAAATATATGTCCAATTAAAAAATTTTAAGTAATCGAAAAATTTTGGTGATAAAATCGCGTGTGTTTATATGTGTATGTATATACGTACGTACGATATAGCAGCAGCAATATATAAAATGACTAAACGAAAGAACTTCGAAATTTAGTGTGCAACAAATGTGTAAAATAATTTATACATTTGCTTATTTATATTTAAATAATTCTATTATTTATTACGCTATTGTTAACATTAATATCATATGTCAAAGACAAGTAATAACACTATGTTATTTGCAATGTATTTGATATTTTATTTATATAGAGTAAAGTACCATAAAATAAGAGACAGACATGCTCAAGCCCTGAAAAAAAGGATTCTTTAGCTGTTTGATTATTGTGTTAATATCAATTTCCGAATTTCTTACCGTGGCTAAGCCTTCAAAGCTCGGACTAAACATACCACCTGCGTTTATTTTGTAACATTTTGTAGTTTTCTGTATCAAGAAGAGGATTAATTTTTGCGTCTTTAAGGGAGCATTGTACCATCGCGTGTTACATCTATATAATTGCAGAAAATACTGCTCGATGAGAAGAAGCATGATCAGATTATAATAATACGCAAGTTACAATTGCAATTTAAGAAATCAAACGATGCGTTGTGGAAAAGATGTAGTAATATTATGTTACCTACATCGTTCGGTATACATGTGAGTCGCAATTAATACATTGCTGTCCGGCATAATTAGCTATGATCAAAGCCATCAGATGCAAGATTATAAGCAAAATATGCAGAACAATGTCTAATATGTTTTTTGTCGGTATTATTCGAAGCACCTGAAAACAAGCATACGCAAATTGAATTAAAGAATCGACAATTTTAGATGTCATAAATTTTCGTAACATTAATTCGAAGTTAATGGAATTTTCCCCTTGTAAATGCTGTTACTTACGTAAAACAGATTGATGCTTGTTGAAATTACGACTCCCAAAAATGAGAATAAGTATATAAATCCAAAATTTTTGTTTAAGAGTTCACAATATCTTACAAAATAAAATACAACACGTTATTACTTTTTTCATACAACATTAGATATATTGATTAGCATAATCCCCAAACTAATGATAATATTCCTAATTTAAAGTAAGTTAAACTAGCACGCGAAATAATTCCCAAAAATTATAGTTGCAAATAAATTTTATATATCACTGACTATGAATTACAATATAAATAATCAATCATATATAGTATTATATATATATATATATATATATATATCTATTTAAATAATTTACTAACTGAATTGCTCGTTTATGTATGTCCACTGCAGCTATTATTCGATCACGAAATGCGGTATATTTCTTAGTAGCGCATATCTGTAGTTCATTTCCGTTTAATATATTTTTCATACGATAACTACAAAGATTTTTCACTTGCTGATACATGTAATAGCATATATTAAGAGTAATCCATATAACATGTGACATCAATATAATTAATTAAATTTATAGCTATCGTACATAGCTATTGTGGTAGTAATATTAAAATAATATTAAAAAATTATATCTTTTACGAAACGTTTAATTGTTTATTATATAAATATCTAAATAGCAGAAATATATAAAATAATTAAAAAAATATCTGGAAGAATAAATATACAATGTTCTCTAAAAAAATGAATGGTATAATTTATATCACTAAATTAATCTAATCATAAAGTCCACGTGTTGCATCTAGCGTTATTTTTTATAGAAAAATAATGAGACAATAAATATAATAAATATAAAATGAATATAAAAATGAATGTAAATTAACGGAATAACGGTATGTTTAATGAGAGGAATAATGATATTTACCTAGCTATTTGAAACATTCCACAAGCACATAATGCGTTTGCTAATAGGAACGTTTCGGTAGCTAATCCGGTAGTTCCTACGGTGAATAATGCAATATTTATGTTCATTGTTATGATATGAAAATATTTCTGTTGATCAATAAAATATTCGACTAGAATGATTTCTTGGCGCGAACGAGACA
Organism: Odontomachus brunneus; assembly: GCF_010583005.1. Lineage (NCBI taxonomy): Eukaryota > Metazoa > Arthropoda > Insecta > Hymenoptera > Formicidae > Odontomachus > Odontomachus brunneus. Next base: position 467,880 of record NW_022639509.1, on the reverse strand, counting down.
CATTCAATGGCCTGATGATATCAAATAAATTGGGAAGATATTGCACTATAATGCACGAACAAATTATGAAATAAACGAACGCTAAAAACGGAGTAAAATATTATTAATATCATAGTAATATTTCGAAATGATTGATTTCATTAACATTCGTTTGTCGTTTACTTGTTATAAATATCGTATAGGTTTTTGCAATCTTAGCTTGCTTATATATTATTTGGATTTCTTGATTGTCGGTTAAATTGCTCCAATTATCCAAGAGATACTTTCGAAATATTTTTACCTATTGAGTACACAATAAGTGCACAATATGTATTACTATAAATAGTAATATTATAGTATTACTATAAATGATATTTAATCACGCATTAAATCTCTGAAACTTACTTTGTCCGCAATAGCATAAAACGTGATGTACTTTAGTGTCATTATTACTATAACGATATTGAAACATAACACTTTTAGAACTATATCGGGCTGGTATTTCGAAACAAATAATTTCAGCAACTGAAAATGTAGCACGGTAATATATAATGTTTGTACGATACTTTGAAACGTGCAGTGTTAATGTAGGTTCTAAAGTATATTAATATCATTTAAATAATATATACAGTCGAAAAGAAAGTTGTGCTTCTGAAACGGCGCGATACTGTTATAGTTAAGCGCTTTTTTATGTTTGAAAAGTACGTTGCAAATATAGATTATGATAACGCAGATACCTGAGCACTCATAAGGGATAACAGTATCAATAATAATAGTATGAATCGCAGTTGTCTAACTTTGATATTATCATATGGCCAAAGACCAGTCACTGATAGAAGAATGCGATTGAATTTATAATACTCCTCGAGGAACTCCATTCCGAATAACAGTCAAAGACCTACTGAACGCTTATAGTCTGTAGCAAGTGTTGTTTCTCTTCCCTAGCTGCGTTAAAACAATTTCTAGCGTTTCAATAGCAATTTTTCTATGGTCATATTTCCTCGCGTGAGTGGTAGAACTATAGTTCGGAATTTGGGATTTATGAATCATTTATACACACGCGAAAGGAGAGAGAATATAGAATAATTTGAAATAATTTAGAAAATATAAAAGACAAATATTGTATCTTTATACAGAGAGAAGTTATGTCATTGTGTCATTATGGAAATAGGTGGTAATTATTACATTATAGCAATTTTTAGTTATATGCGGTTATTTCGATGTCCTTTATTTCTTACTTTCCCCTAAAGATACGCAGACGCAATGTTGAACAAAATACGTTCTATACCATTACGAATCAAGTAGCGGAGAGACGCAGTGTTATAAGATTCGGTTCAGTTACTTTGTTTCTATTCTTGTTCTCGGCTCAAACATTCCGAGATCAGTGCTTTGAAGTGAACAATTCTAATGTCGCGTTTCGGTGGTTATTGAGAATAAAGAAAATATGAAACTCTTTTCAAGAGACAAGATCTTTCAGAGAAATGATGAGAACAAGCAGTGTGCATCGCGCGATTTTTTTAGCCAAATGGTGCACGCGGCAGTGACGTATTCGTTTTATTTGTGAAATTAGATCGTGAATTTCAGACAGGTAAATAATATAGAAACAACTTATATCAGGGTAATCTTTTCTTTCTTCACCAGGACATGAGGGTGATGTGGAAAACAGATGGTACCCTGGAGTGTTCCTCCAGAGGAGAGTATCCGTTTACGGATAGTAGCTTTGCACCATTAATCGTTTGGACACAGTCGAGAAACTCGAGTCGTAACGTAAGTGTGTAAACAACGGATAATCTAACGATAGCGTTTCGCGGACAACATGCGATCAGATATCGTGACATTGAAACTGCCCGTCAGAATAATTTTAGTTCAACACGACGTATGATGATTCGTGCGCGAAAATATTCCAAGACGCGCAGCATAAACGTGATATATTTGGAACAGCGTTAGTGAACGTGCGAGCGTTAAAACGTCTTCGAGGATATAGTGCCCTTTATTCGATAATGTCATTTCTCGCCGTCCCCGGCTGAAACATTACAACAACTTGACGGCATTCCAGCAAGTGTACTTTCGTGATAAATGTCGTTATCATTTCCGTATCGAGCAGAGAACGGTAAAGTGAGAGAGCGTCGCACTCGCGAATTGAGACAGACGACTCATTTTTCATTTTGATTGAAAAGAGCACAGAATCGCGCAACATCGAATGGGTTTTTCCTACCGTAGTGAAACTTTGCAACGACAGATTATACGAACTATCGACACTCATATGGTAACATTTCGCGGTTTTTTGTATTATAAATAATATCTGTTTCTATATTAGCGCGTTGTACCATCGCAAGCTGCATCTTTAATATTTTGCAAAGATAACTTTTACAAAGTTATTCACACGTATCTGTGTATAAATGATGCGTTATTCTATCTGAGATATCTACATCTTCTCGTAGATCTCGGTGTCGTGATCTATAAATTTGTTCAGCGTAATTGATTACGAACATATAGAAGAAGTGGCAACAGAGATATATGACATCTTATTAGATCATACATTGCGCCTGCTGACATTATCATTTGTAACAGCTGTTGAGAAAAGGACATTTATCGATTGATCTATCCGTAAATATATTTTTATTTTTACTTATCTCGCGAAGGATATCCTGTTTTACACTTACCAGGAACAGATTCATGCTCAACGAAGTCACCTCGAGTAGTATTAACGCCATATATATATATATATATATATATATATATATATATATATATATATGTATATCTTTCTGATATATAAGATCGTTCTGATGATTTCGGAAAATTTTGAGAAAATGAAAAAGCCGTTACATAAAGTACACTTTATCATTACTATTTTGCTTCCAGTAATAAATTTCCGTGTTTAAAAGAAATTTAATTGAAATTAAAATATACGTGTCTATTTTCTTGTAGAGTTTTAAATTAATTATACACTTTTAGTGAAATGCGTTAATACATATTTATTTTTCACTTTATTACACGATATTCACGATACTAACAATCGATTGCTCTTCTATGGCTATTCACAGCGGCTACCACACTGTCATAACAGACATAATATTTTCCAATGAATACGTTCGGTGGGTTCGCGTCGATTATATGCTCCATGCGATAACTATAGAAACAAAAATGTAAACTAAATGGGTCGACATCCAACAACGCGATGTCTACCGCGTACTATACGCAACGTATACCTCGCTATTTTAAATGCGTATATGCATTTTATTTGCGTATATGCAGACCGTTAAACAAAACGATTAGGTAGCTTGAATTGCAGTGAAGATTAATCCTATATCTAAATTTAATTATGTGATAATACTTCTGGTCGACAAAATATTTGACCCAGAACAACAATTCGGCTCGCTAGAATTTGTCGAGCGGCGCCATGACGTTAGAGACACTTGCCATGTATTAAATACACATGTGTATTAAATACACATAACCATAACTAAACTCATAAATTAACACTGAAATCATTCGTGCGATAAACGTTAGGTATTTCAATATGAGACACGCGATACTGGTGCTAGTACATTGATGCTTTCGTGCAATTTTATGTATTTGATTCGATGATTGTTGTTGCAAAAGCGTGCCGTTAAGACTCACTCTCTGTCACGTTTAATTACAGTATTTTTTACTAGCTAAAGATTTAGTGATTAGTATTACAGACGTATTTTCGCGTATCGATGGGTTACATCCAGCTCCTTGTTATTCTTTAAAGCGTTTATTTTGAATATGACATATCAATTTCTTTATCTGTCATGGAGAATACAAAGAATAGAATATTCTTGGAGATGAAAGAATAATAATAAACTTTCATCGTATTACGATCATTCCTACGCGATAGAACGTAAACACTCCTACGAAGGGGAATACAATACGGTGCATACAACTCTCTCGAGTTACACACCAATCGGTTTTCCTCTTTTAGTATTTATACATTTCCCCTTGTTGTTCTCGTAAACCTCCTTGCATTACAATATTTATATAGCACAATGATCTATATATACTGACATAAATACTATTTTCCGTACTTACGTTCTCTGTGACAAAATAATACGCGAGATATTTTATAAGGAATAACAAGAACAGCAGAGCGGATGACAAAACTCTCACAATAACGTCCATGTCGTGTTCTTCCAAAAATATGACACATGTGTAGTTTAATTACAACTCATATACTTAAATTTTATTATTCATTTATTAATCATTTATAATAACGATCAGTTAATTGATACGGTAAAGATACGGATAAAGTGTAACTGTTGCAACATTTTATTTGCACCAGCACGCAAAAATGTTAGGGAGACTAATAAAATGAATTATTAAAGCAATATAAATGTGCTGTGAAATTGACGCTGATTGCGTCAATTTGACTTACGTTGAGTCGACTGAGATTTAGTGAGATGTTACTTAAGTTACTTTGTGTTTCGTCGTGCGTATATATTCCAGTCGTACTGACGATGTCGGTAGTTTAACGAGTGTTCATCATGACAAATTAGGACAAATGAGCGTAATTATTTTTTGACTGCCGCGCTGTCAATTCTGGACAGACGATAGCACCATAAAGTAGGATATCGATGTGGCGATAAGCTGTAATGAGATATTAGCGTTATCGTTGAAAAATGCAATGATACTTTACTGGAATTGTCACGAGCGTTGTGTACCGTGGTAAATCCTTCTAACGATAGAACGAAAGTGCCGCCGGTGACCAATTTGCAACTGTTCATGCTTCGATGCAAGATGAACAGCATCAATTTTTGCTCTCGTAGAGGTACGTGATACCATCGTGTATTGCATCTATAATTTAACGAAAATTCTATATTTATCGTTTTCATGTTTCGTTATAAATTCTCAATTTTACTATTCTCAGAGACTATAGTCCTCAGGTAGTATATTCTGAAATTGTACTCACAAATTTTTATGGACGTTTATACTGTGATCTATAAAGAACTGTCCGACAAGATTGCCAAAGAATATGTAAATGAAATGGCCAAGGACAAACAGAAAGGATGTTATTAACTCATTGGCGTTGTTCATTGCGATAATCGCTTGGAAAATCTACAGCATGTCAAGAGAAAAAATTTCAAGAAAAATAATTATTTCAAGCGCGTGGGAAGATTTTATTGCGGAAAAAAATTTTTAGTACTTGTAACTCTATAATCACAGAGAGATAATAATGTTAGATCAACAAATTTTTCTCTCAATGTGATCAGGTGGGACATTTAAATTATTTGTTACTCACGCGAAACAAATTAATACTTAACGATGCTATACCAATTATTATCAGGACAAAGTAGGACACTGCCAGTTTAGACCACAAGAAATCGTAGAACCTTAAACGAAATTCATAAAACCGATTAGATCTTGATTGAAAGTGTCACATGACCATATATATCGTAACAATTATTAATATATAACAATTAGAAGGATTTCCTGTCTTCTTATATGTATGTTGATCGACAGTTCACTGTATGCATTGCTATCGTACATTGGAAGATGTATGCAGTGAACTAACTGAGCTGTCGGTCGAACATGCTAACTTAGCATGCATGTCAAAAGGCATGAAATCGTGCATTGTGTGTTTCTAGCTTTAGCCATGTCATGGGAAACATGCACAGATCATCGGTAATTAAATTGCACGTTATACTAACTCGAGAGCTCTCTTGTGAATCTGTATCGCTTCGATTATTCTCATATGAATTGCTGTGCGTTTCGCGACGGTGGAAGAAGCTCGTAGAGCGTACTGATCGAAGGCATGCCGCAACCGATAGCTATCGAAGGAAGAAATCGTGCCGAATGTTAGAAGTTGCGAGACTTAGGCGCGTCAATACATGAAAAAAAGAAAGAAACATATTTCTATTTCGGTGTCCCGTTATGTAATACTCACCAGGTAATTTTAAACATTCCGCAAACGTGGCAAACGTACATTAAGTACAGCGATTCTGTGCCTAATGTTGTAGTGTAATTAAAGATTAGCGATATAATAATATGACAAGATATAGCGTAGTAGTATTCGTTTTGGTCGATGAAATATTCGACATCTATGGGAAATGTTCGCACGCGCGTTACATTTAACGGCATCACGATGTCGAGGATACTTGGTATATATATCATCACTATGAAACCGAATGCACACGTGTATCCGAATACTGCAATTACACATAGATTTGTAGTTATTGCTCGATTCTTTTGAGTTGAGTAACGATGATTAAAGATGTGAAACGAATAAAATGAAATAAAAGGAATAAATATTTATATGCTGAGCAAGTAATGAAGTATTCTTTATAGTAACGAAAATATAGAGAATATAGTGAAATAAATTATTTTTAATATTCTCTCACAGTATTACTTTCCACTTCTTACGTACTTAAGAAGACAATCGTGCAGATATTTCCGAAATGCGCATATTTCCGTATTATCTCGAGCTCCTTCGCGTCTTTTAAAGTATTCCAATCGTTCTGTACCCGTTCCATGAGTTCCTTTAGCTGTGGTTGCCGTGATATATACATTTGGGTTCGACAAAAAATAATATGAAAAGGAATGATCTTTATTCGCACAACGATCTCTTTCTCTCTTTTGATTGCGTACGCTCGTAAATAAGTCACGCGCATGATTTCGCGATATGATGAAACGAAATTGTTACGCGTTTGTGAGATGAAAAGCAAGATATAGAATACGTATTGCACGATCTATTAAGTTAGAACGAATGATTGTGCGTCCTAAGAAAACGAGGTACCAAGCGATCGTCTTGTACACTTACACTCGCAGGAAGCAGTAAAAAGGTGATGTACTTCCCAAGAACAATCAGACACGGAATAATAATCGATAAGGTTCTCAGTATAATGACCATATCGTACCTCGACATAATTATATTTGCAATCTATAAATGATATTTCACGTAATAAAGCAAGTGTAAGAGACTGATCGCGTGAAATCTACTGCGTATGCCGCGCAAAAGTAACTGGCGATGGCCTTAAGTTAGCGGAAATCGTGTATGCGATTCGGGATGTTTTGCGAAATCGCCAATAATGAAACAAGAAAAACACTCGGTCGCGAGTTTATCGGAGAGTTAAATAGATTCGTAGCGCGCGTCCTTCGGGGACGAGGAGCTTTCACGCGATTTAAATTTACTCCGCCATACTGTACCGTACCATTACGAAAAAAAACGACACGATGAAGCCAGACGACACCAACATTTTGATCTGTTTGAATCCCGATTCCTCGTACGGCCACAAACCAATCGACAGCAAAAGTGTGCAACTCAGCTCGTAGTATTTGCTGCCAGCGAAGTTCATTTTGCGCGAAGATCGAAACGAAACTGCCCGCGGGGAAATATGCGATCGGGCAATGAACGAATTCTATTATGTTCTATCTTTCGCATTTTTTCTTCCTCCAATTTTCTACATGAAATTACGTCCATCGCGCGAAGTCATTTAGGTGCGCGTATATAGCACTATTATTCATGATTTATTAATATACTCGCGCGCCGCGAAGGGAGGAAACGTGGAAACGAGGAGGCGGACGGACGGCTAGCAAATTTCTCCGGCATTTTTTCGTAATAAGAGACAGTAAATTACCTCCGCATTTTTCCAATTTTCCCGATATTTTATCTTCCTCGGTCGACGCAGACGCGATCGGGGTCTTTGTTTGATTGTGGTTCGTCACTTTCGTTCGGATAGTCAGATACAATAGTTCGCTTCGCGTTTACTGAGACTATATCGTGATATAGTGTGCATATTATACACTCGTAAGTGAAGTGAATTTTGCAATAAATCGCTCTTAGCCTCGTTGGCCCACGTGAAAAATGATTGGTATACATAACAGTAACATTAAATAGATATAAATAAAAATCAGAGACGGTCGACATGAACTTATTCATTTTTAATCGTTTTATATGATTTAGTGATCTCTTATGTAAACAGTATTAATCTCTACGTGTGAAGATGTTTCATTAATTATCTTATTACATTAATACTTTCGATTCTTTTTTGAAATTTCTCTATTGATTCAATGAATCGAATTCAGTTCGACTACAGTTGTTATAATCTTTTTTTATCGTTAATAACATCACTTTCGTGCTGACCAAAGCACCATAAAATATGACATAGTTGTATTCATAAGCTAAAATTTCAATTCATGATTTATATTACAAACTGGCTGTATATTACATGTGGCTATTTCATTCAACTCTTTTAGCGGCGGTGAAAATTAACAAGATCTTTCTCTTTATCTTATCTCATAGAAGTTTGACTGTCTAGTCAGAGATTTTAAAGATTTGAGTTGCAGTGTGTTAATTGCCATAGAAGCCATAGTTTACGCAAGATCGCCTCTAAAAGAGTTAGATATTTCGTACTTGCGTAATATTTAACATTTACCGTCGCGAAGTTTTCGAATGACGAAATGTATATACCACCTATTGTCATCTTGCAGTTTTTCATGCTTCTCTGCATTACAAGCGGCAATAATCTTTGCGCTCGCAAAGGTGCGCTATGCCATCGCGTGAAGTATCTAAAAATTTGTTCAAAAATTAGGTTATATCTTATTAGTTTCGTGTTGTTTCGTGTTATCATCGATATAGGAAAGATTGTCCGCTGCGCGCGGACATTCTTTTCATCTTTCATGTATAGTGTATACATACATATTCTGGGAAATATTGGCGCTATGGTCTATTAAAACTTGCCCAATGTAGTTACCCAAGAAGATATAAAAGATGTGACCGAAGGTGATCATAACTAGTTTTACTATTTCGCTCATATCCTTCATGAATAAAATCGTTTGAAAAAGCTGTAAGATATTTGAACGTCAAATTATATATGATATTGAAAAATAATGCAGGTTTTCTCAATTTAAAACTGATCGTATGTATTGTTTCATGGTCATGCACATCGTAAAATATCAGATAAATTTAATATGTTTCTGAGAAAATCCTGCGCGTGGAGAAACATGATAGAAATAATACTGACGCAGAAAAGATTAATGATCAGAGATGTGATTCCTATCGTGAGTTGAAAGCTGTACGATACCATCAGGGAGGACCATAAGACTTCGCAAAACCTTAAAGAGGAAGAAAAACTAGCGCATTGATTTGTTGTTGTCTCAAAAACGTTATGTATCCTTTCATGCCCTCTTTCAGTCGCGTAGTTTCAAAAGAACAAAAATCTCTTGAGTCTCACGATACGAATATTATTTCACGCAAAACGATAGACAAACGGATACGTTAATTGTCTGCTCGAATATTTCTTTCATATATTAACAAGAAAAATGCCTATTATATACCGACTCGAGAGCTCTTTTGTGAATGTATATAGCCTCGATTAGCCTTTGGTAAACGATACCAGTCCTTTTCTCAGGTGTATAAACTTGTAAGAGGTTTTCATCGAACGCTTGGTTCATTCGATAACTGCAAAAATAATGAAGAACAATCGTTTCATCTCTCTCTCTCTCTCTCTCTCTCTCTCTCTCTCTCTCTCTCTATCTATCTATCTATCTATCTATCGAGTTACATATTCCAGATAAAATTTAAGTTCGGCATCGTGCACGGTTTTTCCTTTAACTGATTACCTGGCAATTTGAAACAATCCGCAAGCATGTTGCACGTGTGTTATGTACAACGATTCGGTGCCTAACAGAGTAATGATTATTATAATCAGAGTAAGATCTAAGTGCAACAAAATGACGTAAAAATACTTTTGCTGATCGACGAAGTATTCTCCCAGAATCGGAATCTGTCGTGGACGCGAGAAGTTCAGTGGTGCAAAAATATCAAGAACATTTGGTAAAAGCGGGGTGAGAACGAAAATTATTATCCCCGTAACAGCGAGAACTGAAAATACCAAAAGATGACTCTTTTCATCACAATTGTACGTTACGATTGAAACAAAAGTGCATTACACGTGTATCTGTTTCTTACTTGTGAAACCTATGGTGAACATGCTTCCAATATAAGTATATCTTTCTAAGATTTCCAATTCCCTTTTATCTTTAAGCATATTCCAGTCTTTTTCTACGTATTCCAAGATGTGTCTTAGCTGCTCGCGTAGAGTGTGAGAATTTAAGAGAATGCAGAAACAAAACCGATTATTCTTTACAATAGAATATATTTTCGATTCTTACTACAAAAATTTGCTACACATTTTACATAACTATATGAAATTTTGAAATTTATGTACCTAATATTTCATGAGTAAAAAAGTAAAACTGATCTTTTGCAATCAGATTTATCTAATTTTCGTAGTAAGTGAATTTATTTCTTTTATTTATTTTCTTTTATTATTATTTTAGAGGTGCAATAAGTGAATTTATTTCTTTTCACGAGATTATATACGGACTTCAGCGTTATAGAAATAGAGACGTATAAAATCGGGAATGGCGCAATGACGTTGCGAAGAGTAACGTATTACTGACTCACTTTTCTAGCGATGATACAGAATGTTTGATATTTTATAGCATAAATTATACAAGGTATGGTAGAAGCGAGAATTGTCAGTACGAGGTCAATATCTTGTCTCAGTGCTATTAGGTGCGTTACCTGAAAACCGACGATTAGACTAAATTAAAAAATACCTAGCTATGAGATTATATGAGGCGTTCCGTAAAACTAGACACTAGGCCTCTGTTTCTTATTAAAAAAGATAATGAATAAAGTTTAAGAGGTGTAAGTCTGCTGTTTAAATGCATAAATATAAAAAATGACAACTTCTCTAGATTTTAAGCAATTTCAATATATAAAAAAAATTTATTTTTAAGAGTTTTTCGAAGATTACAATAATAATATAACTCGAATTTGAAATATATATGTGAGCACTAATGAGTATAATAAATAACGACTTTGCTTTTGTTATACGGAACATTATATATCGCAATATGACTAAATGCTATCACACTGAATACACAATATCAGTGAATTATTTTTCGTGCGCACGATATGTTATATAATACCTGACGTTATATTGTACCTGACTGATTATCGTTAATAATACGATAACGTTGCAAAATATCATTCGACAGTATTTGAAGATTGAATGTTCGTACGGCCATAAGCCAACTAACATTAAAAAACGTCGATTGAGTTTGTAGTATCTACTCCCGGGGAAGTCCATCTCTTCGCGACGGTCAAAATGTTTCTGCCCTCAAAGACGAAGAAGTAGCCCTACGCGCTCTCCGACCGCGCTTCTCATTTATTGTATTTATTTTATTTTTCGCTATAATGCACCTCTTACACTAATATAAGATTAATGCTGAATACGCGCGATGACTCTCAATTTACAGTTCCAATTTACAAAATCTACATATTATAAAAAAGACAACGATTATCTATTACATTACGTTACGATTATGTATGTGAAAATGCTACGTGGAGAAAATTTTACTAAGTTGCGTAATCGAGAAGTCTGCTTTTATGAGAGGACAATTTTCTTATGTCCGATCGTGTACGCTCCTCCTCATACTTCGTCGAGTCGTCGATACTTACACATCGCGTTGAAGTACAATGAACGCTTTTAGTACAGCAACATGTGTATCTCGACAGTATTTTAAAAATACAGTGTACGTTTGAGTGAATATCCTCTAAAAGAAAACGTCCTGATATATTTCTTTAAAATACGACACGCGCATCATTTTTTGAAAAGAATAGATAGTCTTGTATTTTTTTTTGTTTATATCGTACACGTGAAAGCAATGTTTTAAAAATCATTATTAATATATCGGCGATTGGGTAGACATAGTTCTGATAACATTGATGTTAAAAGTATCAAACTTTTCGTTAATTTTGTAATTTTATCAGTAAAACATGAATATACTGTATATGAATAGATACGAAGAGAGAAAAAGAAACGCTTGATGTGAAATTATTGTTTATTTATCTTAAATTGTTTTATGTCTTCGTCATGTTTATTGTGAAATATTGAAAATCTAGGTAAAGAAGTTTTGATAGCCATCTTGTGATTATTACGATTATCTTTTTTTTCAACTTTTCTACTGATTTAATAACTATGAATCGTAAACGGTATGATCGTTTCGTAGCACTAATATCGTTACTTGTTTACAGACCAGAGTACCGTAAAGTATGACATAGTCGTACTCATAAGCTGCAAGTTCAATTCAGAATTTTTGTCATATAGTGTTATTGTACATATATCTGACTATTTTTATTTAACTCTTTCGGCGGCGACAAAAATTATCGAAAATTACTGAGAAGAAAGCTTTTTCGATTAGATTGATTCTATATGCAATACTCCACGAAATTAAAATATTTAAACTGTATTCTGTTAATTATCGTAAAAGTTAAATTCGCTGCTAAAAGAGCTAAATGTTTCGTACAACATTTACCGCTGCGAAGCCTTCCAATGACGGGACGAACATGCCGCCCACAACCATCTTGCAGCTTCTCATGCTTCTTTGCATTATAAGCGGCAGTAACCTTTGCGCTCGTAAAGGGGCATCATGCCATCGCGTGAGGTATCTGAAAGTTTGCCCAAAGGTCAGATTTTATCTAGCTCAATCGAGGTTTCGTATTATTATCAGCACGACACAAAATTGTTTCGCGCGATTGTAGGCGCTCTTTTTATTTTCGATTCCGCGCAGAAGATACGTACGTTTTCTCAAAAATACCAACACTATGGTCAATTAAAATTTGCCCAACGTAATTACCCAAGAATAAATAAAAGACGTGACCGATAATGAACACACTTATTCGTAATATTTCGTCTATCTCCTTTACGATTAATGCCGCTTGAAAAAACTGCAAGCAATACGAGCAAGAAATTGAGCCACGAATATATACAATCGACCGCACATATCTCATCATATCACATCATAAAATAGTCGGCAAATTAAATGTTTAGAAGAAAAATTCTCGCGGGAAGAAGCATGAGAGAAGTAATACTCACACAGAAAAGATTAATGATGAGAGATGTGATTCCGATTATGAGTAGAATAGTGTACGATACAGCCAGGGAGGACCACAAGTATTCGGAAAACCTTAAAGAAGAAGAAAAGCTAGCGCGTTGATTTGCTGTCGTCGGAAGACGTTGTTATCTTTTAGTCGCGTGATGTCAAGAGAAATCTCTCTCGAGTCTAACGATATGAATATTTCTTTTATATATTAGCAAGAATAATGCCCATTATATACCGACTCCAGAGCTCTTTTGTGAATGTGTACGGCCTCGATTATCCTTCGGCAGACGATGATCGTTCTCTTTTCAGGTGCGTAAGCCTGTAAGAGATTCTCGTCGAACGCTCGATTCATTCGGTAACTGAAAAAGTAGCGAAGCATAGCACAATCCACTTTACGTCTATCGATCGAATCAGATCCTCAAGATAAAATTCCGAACAAGTTACGTTAAATTTACAGCTCAGCACCTTTGTCTTTTTTACCTGGCGACTTGAAACAATCCGCAAGCATGTTGTACATGTGTTACATACAGCGTTTCGGTGCCCAATAGAGTAGTCACTACTAAAATCAAAGTAAGGGCTAAGTGCAACGAGATTGCGTAAAAGTACTTTTTCTGATCGATAAAGTACTCCCCCGGGAACAGAAGTTGTAGTGGACGTGAGGCGTTCAACGGCGCTATGATATCGAGAATAATCGGTGTAAACGGCAAGAAAATGCATACTATTATTGATACGACACCGAGTACTGAAAATACGAGAAAACCTTTGGAACGATTGTAGGACACGATTAAAGCTAAAGTGATTTATACGAATGTCAGTTTCTTACTTGTGAACCCTAAGCTGCACATACTTCCAATATAAGTATATCTTTCTATGATATCTAGTTCCCTTTTATTTTTAAGCATATTCCAATCCTTTTCTACGTGTTCCATCAGGCGCCGTAGCTGTTCGCGAGAAGTGTCAGAATTCAAGAGAACGTATGAATATAAAATCGATCGTTTTTTAAAGCGATACTTCAGAATACATTTTTGAATCTTGCTACAAAGATTTGTGTCTTCACTGTACGATCTTCCTGCCGTCACGGGCACGGAGAATCAGAACTTTTCTCATTTACATTGCAAATGTTTTCTAAACATATACAATGTAAATTCGAAAACTTCTAATTTTCTTACATCAGTGTTCTTTCGTAAATAAAGAATCGGGAGATTTCCTTCAGTCAGATATTTTTAGTCGGATAAATGTGTAGTGAGAGATATTTACTTACTTTTTGGAATTATATGTTTAATTAAAGAAATAGAGAATAAAAGTAGTATATGGAAATAAATGTCATAGAGTATTCTTATTTTACTATATATATATATATATATATATATATATATATATATATATATATATAGTAAAATAAAAAGAAAAAGCAAAACACACACACACACACAATGTTACTGCAAACAGTTTCACGACTCACTTTTCCAGAGATGACACAGAATGTTTGGTATTTTACAATAAAGATTAAAAAAAGTATAGTAGGAGAGAGTATTTTCAGTATGAGATTAATATTTTGTCTCAATTTTACCAGTGTTACCGCCTAAAACCACGATGATTAAATGAAATTGACGATAAACATATTTTCATCCATATCATATTCTATATCGTGACATCACTGAATGACATCGCATAAGATCGCATTTAATACGCGTTATTAGTGGATTAATTTATTCTGCACACGTGACAACACTCAATACCTGGCTAATTGTTGTTAACATCACAATGACGTTACAAAGCATTACTTGAAAATATTTGAGGGATAAATGCTCGTACGGCCACAAACCGACTATCAGTAATAGACGTCGACTGAGTTTATAGTATTTGCTTCCGAGGAAGTCCATCTCTTCGCGATGATCAAAATACGTCTGCGCTCAAAGACGGAGAGATATCTACGCCCCCTCCTACCTTTATCCCCATTTATTGAATTTATCGCTACGTTGCACTTTGCTTGGTCGTGCGGTGAACGCGAGATACGTACGATAATTTCCACAATTTGTAAAACGTCTAGGTATTAAAAAAATGAGTAAAAAGCAATGTGCATATATTTCGCGAATATAGATAAAAGTAATACACGGGGAAAAATTTATTAATTTGCATAATGTAGACTGCCAATTTCTTCAATAAGAAGGTAATTTTCTTATGTCGCGGATTATATACAGCTCCTCTTCATAGTTGATCGAGTCGTCGATGCGTGAGTTTTGCGTTGAAACGAACAGTTTTAGTGCATCAAAATTTGCGTTCTTTGTATTTAAACAATGCGGAATGAACAATGAACCACACATATTTTCTTGGGGAAAAAAAAAAAAAAATATATATATATATATATATATATATATATATATATATATATAAAATTCTACATAAAATTCTTCAAAGTATGATGTGTGTACCATTTTATGAGAGGATTATTTAATATCAATTTTAAGCTAGTTAAAGAAGCGGAAGGTGAGAATTTTTCATGAGGATGTTTCTAACGCGAACTCGACATTTTTGTTGTTATCGAATATGAGACTATTCTCTGATAATAAATAAAGTTATTGTTCATCTCTCAATGACGACACACATGTCTATAAATTTCTCGTTGGATAAGGATAACGCAAGTGATAATTTTACCTGACGCGGCGCGACGTCGTCGTCGTGGCGCAGCGCGGGCGCAATAGCGAGCAATGCTCTTCATATGCGGTGCTTTCTTCAATATCGCATGGACTGTCGTGCGAAGAAGAGCTTTGCTTTCCCGCGTTGTCGCGAAACAGCGTGGCGTTACTACCACTCGTGAAATAGTCGCGCGTCAAGTTTGAATTGTTTAGTGCATTGAATGTGTGTGGTTGGTGTTTTTTCTCTTTTTTTTTTTGTTTTGTTGTCGTTCGACACGATAAGTTGCATACTTCAAATACTCGGTGATTTAACTGTGTCTTGATAGGAATAAAATAAGGTATGATGCGTGAGATATGTTGAGGTAAAAATAATATTGAGAATAAATACATATAAAAAAGAAAACTGCGATTATCATCGCGAATTCTTCACGAGAAGAATTGCCTTTTCTCTCGAAAGTACTACTGGATTTGCATGCCAAGGATAGATTTATTTTTCCTTGGTAATAATTTCGTTATGAAACGTAGGAATACTTTTTTCATTTATTTATGATACTGCGAAGATAACAGCTTCGCGAAGGATTTTTCTTGCATTCTTATCGTGAAAAATAGAAAAATAGCCAAGTCAGACGAAGCAACGTTTTACTTGCAGATTGTGATTTCGCTCATGTCTGATAAAACGAGAATGCCGCGTTCGAAAAAACATTTTAAAATGTCGGCGGTTCGATTGATATAATGAGACTGATAATAAATAGATCTGACTTTGGTTGTTATAACAATATATTTGTGCAGTAAGATTTATCTAGATTTAAGGATAAAATATTTTTTAAGATTTTTAGATACTTTGTATAACCTTTTACTTCTCTTTCTCTCTGTTGTTTTATTATGTATTTCGATCTTCCCCTCACTGAGTCACATTATTACCACCTTGCGAAATTGTAGGGTACGAACAAAAAGCGTTGCTTCGAATGCCATAAAACAGGGGACGACTAAACTATCGATTAGAATCGATTTCTGTAACCTTCTAAAATAGGGTAACATACTGAACTAGGTTAAAATACTGAAATGGGGTAAAATAAGAAAGAATAAAACAGCAAAGTATCAATAATGTTTTTCAACAATCACGTTTATGCTGTATCAAAACCGATAATCTGCAAAGTGATAAAAAATTAGAAAAGTAGTGTTATCAGAGAAGCGAGGGGTGTTATGATTCACGATATAAAAATGTACGAGGTGTGGCTTATTAAATATATAATGCTGTGTTCTTCTCACATAATGTTTACTAATGCTTGTGGCGAATGCATTTTATTCTGCAAAAATTGAGTTTTTTCATAAGTGCTACTAGTCTGTTGTATTGATCATTAGAATCAAAGTCACGGTTGATTTCAATCTTTACGCGCGGAGTAGATCACAGTAAGATATGACAGTGTCATGTTCGTCAACTGAAAGAAATAATTAAGATATATGATATTTTGAAAATAGAATAAAAAGAAATAAGAAATGAATTAATAAACTAGGTTTAGGTATCGATTATGGTATCATTGTCATGTAAAGTTCATGAGGGTTGCGTTATTATAGCTGTATGAGATAATGTTTATTTCTTAATTAATTATTCGTTTGAAATTGCAAGAAATATATTGTTACCGATGCGAAGGTCTCCAACGATGCTATAATTATGCCAATATTGCTGATATTCAATGCATAACCCTTCATCATCTTTTGGAGTATGAATATAAGAATTTTCTGTGCTTGTATTGGCGCCGTATACCAGAATGCTTCATATCTATGCAATCGTAGTCAGAAAAACACGTGTTTTGTTTCACTTTTATTTCTACTGAATTTCTTATTAAAATCTATGATAACATTAGTACTATACATTAGTGGTATATCACTTGCAAAGACTTACGTCATATTGAACATACGAATACTATAGTTGTTTAATTTCTGACCGAAATAGTTAACGCCAAACAAGTAACCGTACTGGCCTAAAACGAAAATCCCGGACGCCATTAGTTCCTCCCAATCGTTCATCATTTCAAGGGCTCGGAGTAGCTAAGGAGCGAATTTTTGAGCACATTACACATCACGCTTGCAATTACATAATAAAAATTGAGGAAAATCACAGAGACATGACATAAAATAATTTATTACTTATCTGGAAGGGGTAATATATGACTTACGCGATACATGTTGATGGTAATCGTGACTATGCCGAGTATGAGCATGATCGAGTAAGACGAGTTAAACGCCAACTTGAAGCGATCTAAAAATCTTCAACAGCAGTGAAAAGTCACGCGTGTGTGTCGACTACGAGGAACACAGAATGACGTGTCCTTTCTTTCTCGCGGTGGAAAAACGTTTCTCTCAGGAAAGATCTCTGCACTGATTTCCCAGCAAAAAAGTTAAGGCATCTCCGCCGTGTACTCACTCGATAGCTCTCTTGTGAATTATTACGGCCTCGGTGATTTTTGAGTGAATCATACTGTATTTTTCGCGGTCGGACATGTTGGGCATACATGATGTCTCATGCTCGTCAAAAGCGTGCTTCAAGCGATAACTATATAAATAGCACCATCACATACGTTATTTACATTATTTTAATATACAATGTGTGCGCATTGAGAGAAAAAGTGGTTAATGTCACTAAAATTATAGTTATTTTTCATGCCAATATTTGTTTGTTGTTCTAGCAAAAATATAGTAATATGTTGAGAGAAAATCTAAGAAATAAAAAATATTTATTTAGTGGTTGCTAATAACATATTTACTTACACTAATAGAAAGTATTGTTCAAATAAGAAAATATATAAGGTATGCAATTTTTTAAAATTTTAGTTTTTCATATAGCTGATTGTTTATTCTATTTAAATAAAATAATTCAGATTTAAGCAATACGTTATTAGTGTCCACCGAATAAATATTTTTTATTTTTTCTCTTTTAGTGTAGGAATGTGCATATAAAGTTACTATTATCCTTACTATAGTAATACTCACAACAAAAATAATTTTTCTATCTATGACTATTTCACTGCGCAATTGTAGTTATGTACCGGTTAAATACCAAGTACATTTTTCTCAGTACGCGTGTCACTTTCGGGAATTATCAACTACGTTTACCTGATTACTTCAAATAGTCCGCAACCGTGCTGAATAAACACCATAAGCATTGCCTCAGTGGAAATTACTAAGGTTATACCTATTCCAATTACCATTGAGTGGTGCACTAGCATAGGATAATAATATTCCTGTTCGTCAAGAAAGAAATATTCCGATAAGATGGGCAATTTTCTCGGACGAGATTCGTTCAGAGGGCGAACGAAATCGAGGAAGGTCGGAATGTACAGCGTGACGATATAGCCGAACAGTGGGATAAATGTTACAACTGAAACAACGTTGTGTCATCGCATATCAGAACAGATTGATAGTTTTCTTCACATATACGCTTCAGTACCGTCTGTGAAATTTATAATTTAGTGCAAATTACGTAATCCGCAGTATCTGAAGACGAATTACCGTAGGCAAATATCGTGCATTGCATTCCGGTTATGGCACTACACCGTATAATCTTGCGTTCTTCTCCGTCCTTAAACGTATTCCAGTCGTGTTGTATTCGATCCAACAGTTGTCTCAGCTAACGATGTCGAAATGATCATACGTGAGCGGAATAATGTTACATTTCCGACCAAATTAATCACCCTCTAATGATCAAGCAGAATATACCGATAATCCCACCTCGAATTATTCATAAACCTACCTGTTTACCGCTAGTAATATAGGTGACGAATCTCAGGATATAAATAAGAGAAGGCACCGCGTACGTCAGATTGTACAGAAAGCGATCGAGATCGCTTATAGTATCATGCAATTTCGCGAACTGTCGAGGAAATTTCATTACAACATGAAAATTTTAAATCCCGTAAAAGATTTCTCCGATTAATTTGATTTAATAGATAAATTAATTAATTGATTCAATTAATTCTAATCACCAGTTAAAGAAATGACAGAATATATAGATCTAATAATTCTGTGATATGCGTCGGGCTATCAGTTTTCTTCTATATAATATATGCAGATATATTTTTTATAAATTTTCAAATGTCATAATTTTTTTCAATTCTTCCATAAATATGAAGCATATCAAAAAAATTTGAACGTTACCTGAGTAATGGAGGAAGACACGAAAACTGTAAGCATCGATACTCTGTAAATCCGTATGAATATCGAATTGTTGTATGGCCACAGTCCTAATATTTCGAGAAGGATTCGATTGACCTGGTAGTAATGCTGACCGACGAAGTTCATGTCGCCTCGAAGATCCCGTCGCGTTTGTCGCAAGTTGTGGATTTCATTTTTTCTTCCCCACATTTGTTATCAATTGTCGCAAACTACTTTCGCAATTTACTTGCGCAAATTTCACTATTACGTAAAATTCGCGGTAAAAAGAGGGAACGATGCAGGCGAATTACGCAAACGTGGCGGAAAACACATGTTCGCTTTTATTATTCATTATCGTGCAGAATTGGCGCACGCGCGATCGTTTTGGCACACGCTCTCATTTTTTCTCCGAGCCACTGAACCGTGCAGACGGCCGTCAGGTTTCGACTGCTTACATATTAGTCGTTTCTGCACATCGCGCTGGATGCACCGCCGGATATACGAAGTGACTCACACCCACTTTGCGTGTTCGCACGGCAGGGGAGAAACCTCTTCTCTCTAATGGAAAGGTTTGCTTCCTCTACATTTCCTTTGCATGTTGCTGCCTGATATTTATAGAAGGATTGGAAGAATCGTAAATTATTTGAAAATTTATCAAGAATATATCTGCGGATATTATATAAAAGAAAATTAATGCCGCAATACGGACCAGATTATTAGATGTATATATGGAAAGATCTGAAACCTGTATCGTGATGGCAGATTTAATGGATTATTTATGCGGAAGTACTTCATTTATTGCACTGTTTATGGAAATATCGTATATTTACTTATAGAATTTATAAGTTTAAAGCTGATATTACGCAATCCATCTTGATATCACTTCTTAATACTAAAGAAATGTTTCACGCTTAATTTACACACGCTATGGGTGGCGGGAGTAATCTCGAGAAAGAAGAGACGTTGTTCGATAAATTTTACTGAAACGTATCCGCAGAGAGGTAATACGTAACATGTGCCGCACGCACCTATTCCGATTATGCTTATCCAGCTGGTTAAACGTGTCTATAATTCTCCTTGCGGTTTTCTCTATTGCGCCCTCACCGAGAGGAGAAGCATGACGTAGGATATGGACATGCTTATGAGCTGCAATCGATGTTCTTCCTTTACAATATTCGCGTGAAAATATAATTATCTCGCGGTGTCCGTTGACTTACCATAGTGAAACCTTCTAACGACGCCTGGAATAAACCTCCAGCTATTAACACGCTCTTTCTGCTACTTCTTTGCATTATGAACAGTAACGATTTCTGCATCCACAACGGTGCCGTGTACCACTGCGTACTATATCTGCTGACACGCGCGTGAATGCACGGATTAGCAAACGACATAAATGTGATATCGTTAGATTGACGATTTATCCAATCAGTATCTTGATTTTTGTCGTTTTGTGAATTTGTATGGATATACGGGATGTCTCAGACCTCCAGATGGCCCTTTGTGAGAACGTAAAATGGATTGAGGTGAGCAAGAAAGTTCTGTGCCGTTTTGCGATATTCGCAATAATAGTCTAGATATTAATTAAAAAAGATTGGTGATTGATCACGCGCGATGTGGTAGATGAGCTGCAGTGGTGCCGTCTGCCGTTGTATACTTATACATTAAATTAAACTGAACAAAAAAGTCCTTTACCATTTTGCAAGTGACCACATAGATTTTTAAATATTAGTAAAAATTGTTACATATATGATTGTATATCATAATGCACAAATTTTCTTTAATTAATATCTAAAAATCTATGTGGTCATTTACAAAATGGCAAAGGACTTTTTTGTTCAGTTTGACTTAATGTATACAACAGCAGACGGCACCACTGCAGTACATCTACCATATTGCGCGTGATCATTCACCAATCTTTTTTAATTAATATCTCTCTAGACTTTTATTGCGAATATCGCAAAACGGCACAGGACTTTCTTGCTCACTTTAATCCGTTCTACGTTCTCACAAAGGGTCATCATGGAGGTCTGAGACACTCTGTATATTTAGTGAGATAAGAAGATATTATATGTAAATATTCTCAACTATTTATGTATTGTGTATTACGATGTAACGGGTGCATTGTAGTCGCCAAAAATGTATGCGAAGAGTATGTCGACAATCGTGTACGTTTTCTGCATTAGTAACGATATAACGATAAAAATAATTATGATACGATACTCACGTGATCTGATGAATTTCGACACTCGTATCTATGACATTCTGACCAACATAATTGCCTAGAAATATATAATATAATCCCAATATAAAGACAGAGGATGTCAATATTTCCAATGGATCATCTAGCGTCGCATTGAGTAACTGCGCGTACGAAACGGCCGTTATTTCTTAACTATATGTTTTT
Source organism: Odontomachus brunneus (assembly GCF_010583005.1). Taxonomy (NCBI): domain Eukaryota; kingdom Metazoa; phylum Arthropoda; class Insecta; order Hymenoptera; family Formicidae; genus Odontomachus; species Odontomachus brunneus. The sequence goes on along the minus strand of NW_022639509.1, from coordinate 445,794 downwards.
CGTGCGTGGAGAATATTATAGCTTTTTTTTCATTGAAAATTCTTTTCAATTTTATTATATTTCTAGTAGTGCAGGGGTAGATTACCAGTAGGGCTTATCTTGTTAAGGAACATAGTAAGTTTCGTTAGGAACGTAACAAATTTTTTTAATAGCACATTTCAGTTTTTAAGATATAAATAGCACGTATGAAATGACGAGATAATCAGTTAGTGCAGAATAACGATCTCGGTTACTCGGTTACAAGATTCTATAGCAATTTTCACTATAAAATTCCCTCCGCGTATTTTCGTGGTAACGAAAAACGATCGGAATAAGTGATAACTGTGTGTACTTTGTATTAAAAATCATACTTACATGATACAAGGAAAAGCTCATCACAGCCACGCCAAATCCTAACAATATGAAATAGAAGGTCGCGAAACTGCTCGTCAAGATATTGTTCAAACTTCAACAGCAAAATGCGCCGTTCATTATCGATCGATTTTACTACGATTTTTGGATCCTTTGCGCTCGATCCTTTCTGCGAGGGTTCTTAGATACCGCATCCGAGGAAAAAAACTTCACTCTTTCGCTCTTAGGCCTGTGTTAATGATCGTTACTTGAAATTTCTTTCGAGTTTTAAGTGACGATTATTAATATAAGCCTTTGTCTTATTCGCGAAACGTATTCTTCTTTTTGATGTTTATTCATTTATTCAGTTTTTTAGACAACGGAACACGTCAAAATTAATAACGTTATTAATCACGGATATCGTTTTTCGGATTGGCACGCTGCCCGCGCAAAACAGGCTTCGAGCACGACAGGAACAAGATGAACGCCAATACTAACTCCGTAGCTCTGCGGTGAATGTATATGGCGCAGATTAATTTTTCGTAAAGTATACGTTGCTTAATGTCCTTTTGCAACATGTCCTTATTGAATATTTGTTCTATGCGGTAGCTGCCGAAAATACGACGGCGTTATTAAACTCATCGGCTCTTCTTTTCTGTCATGCATAACATTCCGAAGAATTATCTTTACGTTACCTAGTAATTTTGAATAGAGCGCAGACATGCAACACATACGCAATGAGAATCGATGCAACGGCCACGATCGTGATGCAACCGGCATAATTAACTAAGAAGCTATACGTTAAAATAGCGTAAAAATACGTATCTTGATCGACGAAAAATTCCATTATAAAGATAAACGAACGCGGCCGAGATTCGTCCATCGGTACGATTATATCAAGCATGATCGGTATACAACTTATTACTACATACCCAAGAAGAAAGATAGTTACTAAGGCTGAAGCATACAAATTACATCATGTATTTCGCGAAGTAGAGCGATTACATTGTTACGAGTTTAACGCGTTGGAATTTAAAAATAATTGCGATCTTTGCGAGAAGCGTCTGCGATTTTAATAGTGAGATGTTTTTTAGGATGATGAAAAAATTACGAGAAAGCATTTGCATTCTGAATCACCTCTGGAGGATAGTTTAATCAAATGTTTTATAGAAATGTCTGTGAATGTAACGTAACGCGTGTAAAAACGTGAACGTGCTATATGAATGTCCGCGATGCGATTGATGATGTTTTGCTTGAATTCTTACAGAAAAATTGGATTGTGTACAATCTCGAGTTACTTGCATATTGTTGTATTATTTTCAGTTCGGCCTGACTCTTTAACATATTCCAGTCGTATCGAATACTGTCGAAAATGTATCTGATCTACGATCAAAAGTAAATTGCTGGATGTTCTATTTTTTCTGTAAGAGATTCTTTCTTTTTCGTATCATGCTATCTTAGTCAATTTCCATTATTTTTACGTAATAACATTCAATAAAGTCTTCGCGATATATTATCTAATTAATATCCACTACTCACTTTAAAAGTGAATCGGAAATAGCACGCTTGAAAAGCTCGACGAGACAGAATGTCGACAAGCGAATTAAAAGCAATACTTACATTATCGGTGAGCAAGAGGAAAGCGTTGTATTTTATAATGTAAATGCCATTAATCACGATGAACATGATAATTTTGATAAAGAAATCGATATTGCACTGTCTCACGAGAAACACGTTGAACTGAAAGCAGCACTCACTGAAAGGTTATGATGCAGAAAATAACGCGAAAATGATTATGCAAGAGTGCTTTCAGGAAAAGTCCATTGAGCGAGAGTATATTCATCGTAAATTCGTATGTCGCTATTATTTGTAACAACTGTTAAATTCGGATTCATAATGAAACAATCACACGAATAAATGAGATTGAATGTGAATTGAAAAGAAAAAAACGAAGAACACGCGGATGGTACCTGAGATAATAGAAAGGACAAAAATAATGTCTGGAAAAAGACCATTTGAATTTTCTTCAGGACTGAACTCTGATAAGGCCATAAGCCGAGGCTTAACAGAAGAAACCGATTCAGCTTATAGTATGGTTCTCCGGCGAAGTCCATCGTCGGCGAAAGCTAAAACACGTATGACAGCCGCGACGGCGTAGTCTCGCGGTTCCCCTCCATAGTCGAAGTTAGAGATGTAATGGACCTCTTTTCTTTTAAATTCACGACGTAATTTACAGAACGATCACTTTCGTCGTCGTGAAACGAACAACAGGTGCGGCGAATTTAAAATGCACCGTCAGCAAGTATGCGTGAATAAAGAGGATCGATTTTCCTCAATTTCTTTTTCCGACTCGCTACAGGGAACGAGGAAATGAGTTATCGAGATAATATCAAAATTAGAGCGACGTGGCGTATAATATTGTCACGTACATTTTCTTTGGAAATAGATACCTTCTCGCATGTCGACGCAAGCGCGAAAACCGGCTTGCCGCGAATGGCATGGTTCATTCCGTTGCAGTTCGATCTGTCTTTGCAACAGCGTCGCATGTCATAGTCTTTGTGACGTATACATTTCGCGTGATATCTGTTAGTTCGAAACGAAAGAACTGGACCTGACAGTGTAACGAGGAAAAATGGGAACGCTGATAAGAAAAAAAACAGATCATGAAATTACGCACGGTGCTTATGTGTAAGCAAAGAAGATGCACATTTCTCTTGTTATTTTCCTATAAAATATCAATGAAATATCGATGTTGTAATCCTGTTTTCATCATTGTTCCAGTTATCGAATGTTGCACTTCTGATATTTCCTTTCACGTTGACTTTCGTGAGATATAGAATATTACGTGATTTAGCCAATTAGTCGTGAATATCTTTGGAAATATCATTGGTTTCATGAAGAGCCGTCGTAATGAAGTATATACTTGCAGAGTAGATACACAGCTTCGTGCGAATTATATGATAAGAATATGCATAAGCGTGTACAGCGCAACATACATAACTTTTATATTTTCGAAGTTCGGTTTATAATTATATTACACACACATTAATATGTAAGTATATAATACAATTTCTCGAATAACGCATAGAGATGAAGAATATCAGAAGAAGGAAAAGAAGAGTTATTTACGTGTAAAACAATCACACAACAAGTTACCTGAAATTTAAGATACATCGATAGTAATATTCGAAATCGCTCGTACGGGATTCTACGAATATATCAAATTTTAGCGACCTGATCGATCATCTCGAATGGGCGAACGAACATATGACCGTGAAATAAGATATCGATATGCTTGCGAGCTGCAAATTTATATTTCCGTGGATGATAAGGAGGCCGGGTGGCATAGTTATTTGAAACAATTAGATAAGATCGTTATATTTTTGGTAGTCGTATTCGTTACCGTAGAGAAGCCTTTGAGGTTAAATATTCCTCCAAAAACTATAAATATTCCTCCGAAAAAGAAGTTCTACGAGGTTTTCTTCATTATTAACTGTAAATATTTCTGTGCGCGCAACGATACCACATACCAATACGAGCAGTACCTATATTTGTAATTTCGATTGTAAAATATATGTTATATATTTCAATACTTATTTCGTGCCGAACATATTTTATTTCCTTTGCATAAATTTGGCAAGGATTATTTTCTTAGTGTTCTCTCGAACGCGTATTTTCAAAATGTAATTACATTTTCGTGAAATTGATCTGACGTGTCTAATTGTGCGTAAAAATTTTTTTTTAATCGGAAACATAGAATTCGTGTTACACATTGCAAACTCACCCGCTAATTCTCGTTACTTACGTTATATCGAATACTTCGGCGTAATGATCCGTAACTAATTGTCCGACATAATTCCCTATATACAAATACCAAAATTGTACGAGGACAAATATAATGATTACTATAATCTCGTTCACGTTGCTTCTCAATAATGCAAGGAATACCTGGAATTACATTTTTACGTATGAATTGAGGTTTGGTAAATGTCACAAATATATTTTTTTCATATGAAACAAATGGTGGTGTTACACAAATTAGATGTCCATGCAATTATTCTCACTTGAGAACTCGTACTCACTTGTGAAATACCAAACATTATCGAAGCCACGCCTGTAAATAGTATAAAGAAATAAAGTACTTTGAAAATGGACAGAATCAACAACGAAGCAAGATCTAATTTAGTTACACGCCATTTTCACGGTTACGCTTAATGCGATATAATTGTCTATGCAACCCGCTTATAAAAATTGTGTAAAATTCCAAAAAAGAAATACAATTTCATCATGCTACAATTGGGATGAAATTATAAATAGATGAAATTTTTCACCTCATGCTTTAGCTTGAAAAAGTTACAATCCAGAATCACTTGTTGCTTGAATTTCGATTTGTGAGAGACTTCAAATTGATTCAGAATCGTCGGGGTATTGACAGTTTATTTGCCACAATTGCATGAAACATTGATAGTGCATCTTAATGAGATTTATGCTGCAGTTTTAAGCAAATATACGAGTAAATCGTAAAATCGTAAAGTCGTAACTTACAAAAAAAAAATTGTAGATATTTACGAGTTATTATATGACATACGGTTCGTATAGAATTGCAGATTTACTCATAAATTCTTACGAGTCTTACGAGAACAAGTTACGAGTTTTACGATTTTGTCTAGAATTGCAGAATTAAGGAAATGAAATTTTTAGGGTCTCTATCGCTGCAATGACTCATAAAACCGTAACTGAATCACGGTATATATGTTGAAAGTACAATTGTATTATTGATAAGACATTTTTTTTCCTTTTGATTGAATTATCGTACTACAAAATTTTATCGAAAGAGATATCAACTCTATGGCCTTTTGATGAACATGTACCACCACTGATGATTCTCTCGCAAACTGCGTCATCTTGGGAAGACGAAGTTTCCGCAGAATCCTCGTGCATCGCATTTCCGATACGATAGCTGTGAATGCACATGACATTTAGGCGACTTTCAAGACGATTTTCGAGTGCACTCGATTATATCTTAGCAACACAGAAACTTCATATCTAAGATTCGCATTTTATCGAGGAGACATTTTATCGGTATTATGATACCGTCATTAAACATTCTCGATTAAGCACCATATTTGAATAATACACGAAAAATGCGATTTCACGTTACCTCGCGATCTTCATTGCGCAGGTATGTTGCATGTAAGCCATGATCATTGTTCCAACGGATAATATTGTCATACATCCTAATGACAAAGACGCGAAGATATGCAAGAGAATCGGTAGAAAATATCTTCCTTGATCGACAAAATATTCCAGCAGAATATAAAAATGCCGCGGTCGGGACGAGTTCAATGGCGCTATAATGTCTAAAATTACAGGTAGATAATGGCCCGCCATTACGACGCATACACTTGAGGAAAATATCTCTGATTGGAATTGGGAATGATTAGATTTGCGCCAGTACGATTAAATGTCGCGCTGATAATAACGGCTCCGAAAACTTTGTCTTTACGCATCATGATTATCGTAAATTACCGCGTGAATCGGCCGTGCTTCTCCAATATCGCGATTTCTTGTTTGTTCCGTATTATGGTCCAGTGGTACCATATCAGATCCATGAGTAACTTCATTTACGATCGCAAATCCACGGTATCGTTTAAAGTAAAAGTACCAAATGCCTGGGCACTAATAACATTGGAACCTACTTAACGTTGAATATTCTTATTTAAATACGACTATTTAAACTTTGAAAATATAAAATATATATATATATATATATATATTCTCTATATTGTAAATGTTTGAATATTCGTATTTAAATATTAAAACGATGAGAATACTCAGAGTTAGGTATCAGTGTTCTTAGTGTCTAAGCATTGATAGTTTTATTTTAATTTTGTGTGAGCGGAAAGGAGATTTGACTTACATTCTCGGCGTTGAAGAAAAATATGCAGTACTTTAAAGCACATACGAGCATGGGAAGAACGATCGATATCACTGGTCGATTTTATGACTAGGTCTATAGTGCAGTCCGTGCTGAGCAACATCGTTGCAACTGAAAAAATGTTAGTTTCACATACGTATGTATTTTTCATGCGGGACTTTTCGGTGAATATTGTACTTGAAACTAAGTTTATTTTTCTTTTTCTTTCTTTTCAATTTCTCACTGAAAGTCGCGCTTTCGTGTCGTCGTGAGACGAGACTGTCATACCTGGAACACTATAAACGACAGTATACCGACGAGAAAGAACGCAGCCTGTGCTGGAACTTTGACTTCTGATAGGGCCACAAGCCGCTTACTAGCAAAAGCATCCGATTGAGGTCATAGTACTTACTCACGGGGAGGAACATCTCTCTTCGAGTGCCGAAACTCAACTGCGCACGGGACTGCGTCGCAGGGATCATTGTTTTCCTCCCTTCCGCGACGCCGCATTACATATGCAAATTCTTGCTGTCTCGCATTTCTCCACGAAAATAGCGAATGCATAGCCCTTGGCGCGAACAAATGGCGACAATTCGACGAGTGAATAGCTGTGCCTAGCGTAATGAACAATACAGCCGACTTTGGTGCGAAATTACGCATACTTCTGTCACGATTTTAAACAATTTCGAACGCCGGTTCCGAGAGGATCTCTCTCCGACCTTCGTTTGTTATATTTTATTATTATTTGAGACGAAGATTTTTATACTTGTGTTTCGTAACGTAAGAAACTTTGCGAAATCACTCCTCGGAAACGTCGACATTTGATTATCCCGACGATAGCTCGTAAAATATCACGAATTGTTTCAAAAATGCAACAGATGTACCATCGTGTTAGTATCTCTAATTATTTTTATTTTACGAGACATGCTCGCCGTGAGAGATGAAGACGTGCGAAATGCCGTGACTCGTCGTTTCCCCGCGTCGTCGAATATTCAACGAACACGCCATCCATACGAGGATATACATACTCGCTCGTGATCTTATTCCTCTGGAGCATCGTTAATAATCCGACCGTATCTCGTGTGGGTTACTATAATCATTTGTGTCGCTTCTATCGTATCTCGCGTCGTCATTGTATAGAGTAGATCACCATGCAGTAGGATATCGACTTACTCGTGAGCTAAAATCGTTATTTCGTATTCTCTTATCACGCTTACATAGAGCGTTATCTCTACACTCGCTCTAAGTGCGCTATCTATGAGAAATGAAAGCGTGACGCTACACAGGGAGCGATAATAATCTCAACACATAGAAAAATACATTCTACATTCAAGTAAGTGTTACTTGTTTGAAGTATTTGTTTTAAGTTTATATTTTTGCAAATCTATCATAAAATTATCATAAGTACCAAATTTGTTCAAAATACATTCTGCATCCTAGTAAGCTTATTATTTCAAAAATATTAAATTAAAGGAAAAATTCGGTATGCTTAGTTAAAAATTCGGTTGGTTTAAATAAATAAATAAATAAATAATATTTTTGTAAAAATAATAAATGTTTCTTTTAAGTATATGATAATGGACTTTTTTGAAACTTGTAATAAGTATATTTTAAAACTATTACCAAGAAAATATTTTTTGTTGAAAATAAACGTTACTTAAAAAGAGAAGAGTAAATTGAGTAATTACTTTTCTTAGTAGTAGAATGATATTTTTCTGTGTGTACTAAAGTAAGCGCGGTACGGTTGCATTAGCATAATTAACGAAGAGTATGTGCACACTGACTATAAAAAACCTTACGAATCGTCTCACCCTGACGAAACTTTCCATCGAGACGACGTATATCCCTTCCATAACTATCGCGTAGTTTTTGATATTTTTTAACATTGCGAAAAGAATTAATTTCTGCACATGGATAGGCGCCACGTACCACTCTATTTTGTATCTGAAATTGCACGGACAACATGAGTCAAGATTATTGCACAGTTACGAAATGCGAGTCACGTGACTATTGAAAATCTGTTTCTGATATTTAATTATATAGGCTAGAGAATTTTTTGACTTTTGTCTCTGTACTTACAGTGCTTTAGATATATCCGCGCTGTGATCTATAATCCCTTGTCCGCTATAATTCAACGCGAAGATATAGATAAAATGTACGACGACGTAGAACATATATAATATTATTTCATTTATGTTAGTGAGGTTCAGTATGGCTTGCAGTGTCTGGAATTGAAAGTAGAAAAGGACTATCGACGAAGAAGAAGAAAAGAAAGTTCGATTCGGTGAGACGCGTATTACTTACATGCAACAAATTAATTGCCAACGAAACTACGCTTATACCGATTAAACAGAATGTGGAATATTTAAAGCTGGATACGAGTTGTTCGCTGAACCTTCACGAGCAACAGAGAAATCTGCTAATCCCTATTACTTATTTTCCGAAATTGGATGTTAAATGTTACACAATGAATAACAAAATACGAAGAAAAAACTAGATTGTAATAGATAGTGATCAGACGAAGTTCTCTTTATGAAGAAAAACTTTAAGATATTCAAAAAATTATCTAAAATTTTAACTTCTTGTCATGTGACATAAGTGATGAAAGAAAGTCACTAATATGGAAAGATCGATATAATCTTAAGTATGAGTCATTTCAGATTCTTGAATATATAAAGAGTATAAATATAGCTTGGATATTTCCAAGTTTCGAGAGAATTCGTCTCAGCGTGATTATATTTGCAAGAAGAATGATTATTTCAAGTTGATACCGACTTCATCATTCTTAATTGAATATTGATGGCGCTTATTAACTTCCGACAAATTAGGCGATCTTGTCCACGAATCGGCATGTACGAAACGTACTCGTCCATTGAATGTTCGATACGATAACTGCAAACCGCGCAGATATTTCATTTCATGGTTGCAGTTACAAATATTCCGACAGATATTCGACATATACGTATACGAAGAGCTACGTACCAAGTGATTTTTAACATCATACAAGCGTGTCGTATGTATACAATTATCATTGTTAAAGTGGTTGTTATCACAATTATACCCGTGAATTTGACTACTAAAACGTAAATGTAGTTCTCCTCGCTGAACTGTCCCGATGAAATATTGTTTTGTTTCTGGAGAGATTTGTTCGCCGTTGCGAAATTACCAGTGATAACCGAGATAAATCGCATTATTACCAGAACGAGCCAGCTGAAGATACCGTACACTGAAAAAGATGATCGTATTTGTAAAAAAATATCTATGTATGAGAAACAGATTCGTCGAGAAATAGTTGCGATGATCCGTCCGTCAAAGAAGACGGATCATTCAAGGTGTTCTTAGAGATTTTCTTACGAAGTAAGATTGTCGTCATTCGTCTCGTAAATTTTCCATATATCTTCGCTATCTCAATTTCTTCGGAATTTTTCAATGCACTCCATTCACTGCCAATCAGATGTAACAGTAATTTTGTCTATAAACGACACAAAAAATATATTCTGTGAACAACATAATTCATCGCGTGATCAGAGACAGAAAACGCAATCGCAAGATAAAATTTGAATATCTCGAAAACAATTCGAGACATGCAGATCTATACTTATTATTATTTCGTTCGAATTGTTATAATCATCTATAATTTCGAAGCATAATAGTTTATAGCAGCATATAACAGTACGTGAAAAAAAGAACATTGCTTTATTTGTATAAAATGTTTTTGGAAACTAACAAAGTTAAGCCGAGGAAAAATAACTCACTTTTTTCTTGTTAGTTAAGAAGACAAGAAACATTAGCATGCATATGCTAATGGGAAGAACATCCGATAAGATCTCTAAACCTAATTTAAAATTGTATTCTTGGATGAACAGTGTGACCAACTAAAATCGAAAGAATGTATTAATACAATAAACGTATCAAAAGAATACGTATGAAAGTTGCGCGAATACTCCGAAATATTGTCTCGTTGGTCGCACTGATACGTACCTTATCAACTATGAAGGAGGCCAATACACCGAGTATGAACACAGCTCGTACGTACCGGAATTTGGTATCGTATGGCCATAAGCCGCATAACAGAAGAAGTATTCGATTAATGTTGTAGCTCCAACTCTCTATCACGATCATCTTTCCATGAATGTCGAGGTGTGTATGCGCTCGACCATCCTTGAAGACCTCTTTCTTCCCCCTCTCTTGGTGCGAGACATTAACGCGGTGCAGTCTCGACGCAAATAATAATTTGCAAAATTACCCTTACTTACGCGCGGAAAACGATCGATAATAGTTTAGTGCACTTTTCGATATTCACGCGAGAAAGAAAATTGGCCCGAATTAACTAAAATATCGTCGCGACGTCTGGTAATACTTTACTCGCGGGCGAGAACGACGAAATAAGATTTCTGAAGCGCCTGAGTAGCACAGACACGTCTGGTAAGCAAGGTCCGTCGATCTGTGTGACGCTATCATTAGAGCTCGAGGCCATTGCACGTTGCTTTGACTTTATTAATGTTTCTATTACTGGCGAAATCGTCCGTACGTTGGAGCTCATTCAACAAGAAATGCAGTCGCGATGTAAGAGCACACCAAGCGAGAGGTAATCGAGAACTGCTTAACAACAGTAATTTGCAGAACAATTAGAAGCCTTTGCGCGGTGTAACGAATAGCTGTACTTGATATACTTTATGGATATATTTTTGTATCAGAGCATTAAATGTACGATGCGATAAGTGATATAAAATCATTTATTGACGTCATTTGTTATTTACTCATGAACAAACAACGGAGGACGTTATCGTTTTGCTATAACTCAAAGTCTATATCTCTACTGGAGAATATTTCTACGTGAACTGCGGGAGCGCGGCAAAGTGGCGCGCTTTCCGCGTCGTGCTACTTATCAAATTGCTGCGTCGAGTAGATCACCGTGAAGTAAGACATCGACATGCTCGAGAGCTACAACAAACGACCCCGTGGGATTAATGGAATGTCGGTGGACGTTCCGCGCGGTTTGACAAACCTTACCGTGGTGAAGCCCTCCAGCGATGCGACGAATACATTGCTGGCATTTAATTTAGAACCTTTCATGTTACATTGCATCATGAACAATAGCAGTCTTTGTACCGATACAGGCGCTGTGTACCACAGCGATTTGTATCTGGAAAGATGTTGCAATTAACTCAAATTAGTCAGTGAACAATCTGTCGTCTTAGCGCGATCGGGAGAGGCACGGTATCGCGAAAGTGTTGCCAAATGTCGCGTTTGTAAATGTGTGTTGTAGATATCGATTCATTTGTGTTGATTTCGATGCACAGAAAGAACAAATAATGTAGCATAATATGCAAGGAGACTTTAGAGTCACTAATGAACAACAGTTTCTACAACAACGAGGGAATTGGTAATTATTTTCGCAGTTGTAATCACGGCTTCATGATTTTCATGTAGATCGTAAAAAGAGTTTTGTACAATACAATAAAAATATGGATCTTTGTTATATTGTACTATCACAGAAAAGTAATCTAAATGATTTTGCGATCCTCTTTACATTATTGCTCTCATAATACATAAACAAAACGTATAGTCAACATGACCCTCGGCGTCGATTTGACCCAGTCTCTACTATGTTCGCACGCGTTATCCAACGAGTCAGTAGCGAGTAAATGCAAATTTCGCGAATTTCCTATGCAGTTTGGTGGAAGAAATACCGTCGCGCGCTGGAATGAGACACGATACTCACATCGCGTTAAATAGCTCGTTAGCGTGGTCCACGATCAATTGCCCGCTGTAATTACCTGCGAACAGGTAAATTTCATGTCCAATAACGAATCCCAAGGCCGCCATGAATTCGGCAAAATTATCCATGTATACTATTGCTTGCAGCAACTGTAGACCAATTAGCGAATGAGATAAACGATATCACTGATTATTCTTATTATTTACATGCGACAAAGCGATAGAAACAACGAGTGTGACAGCGAGCTCAGAAATAAGTTCGCGTAATGTAAGTATGACGCGACTTTCGGCGATTTTGTAGTGCGTTAACGTTATGATGCAGATAAAATACGAAAGATGTTTACCAGAGACAAAGAAGAGAGAGTTGCACTTACTCTAAATAAGTTTAAGCTTAAAGAAATGACCCCTATCGACGTCATACTGGACAAAAACACAATGTAACTTGACATTAACATTTCGATGAGCCTTAAAAGAAAATCGTGGCATTCAAACATCGGAATTTGCTTTGTACGATTCTTTCATAGACACTTACTTTTGCGCATTTCGATGAAGCTCCACCGACTTGATGATCCTCTCGATTATCACGTATTGTCTATCGGAACGCGCTATTATTTCCTTATCTACGATGTGTTCCATCCAGTAACTAATCGCATCAAGTTATATTTTAATATGACCGCGCGGTGTGAGATCGTTTGTGTTCTAACGAGAGTTCTCTAACCGTCGATAACTTCGTGAGGCGTAGCGCGCATTTCTCACCTGGAGATTTTGAATATCGCGCAGATGTGTAAAATAATTGACATGAGCATCGAACCGACGGCCACCAATGTGAGCATACCGATAATGACGCTTGCCATAATATACAAGAAAAGAGGATAAAAATATATATTTTGATATCCAGAGTATTCGTTCACGGGTGACAAGTAGTGTATGCGTGACTCGTTTAGCGGCAAGTAATAATTGAGAATGTCCGGCATCATTACCATCGTTGCGTAACCAAACACAGCCACCGACGTGAACGCTAAGTTGTATAAAATACGTTAGGTTACAACGAGAACATTATGGGAAGAACATCAAAGTACATTGAGACAAGAAACGAAAGCATTCGTTAATTACTGAACAATTTGTTATCACGAATGTGCAAACTTAACAAGCTTCTATTTCTTTTTTTTTTCTAGAAGATACAGCACCTTTTATATTACTTCTTACATATGAGAAAAATCATTAGCTGTCTTCCTTGGCGAGCATAATGTTCCACTATTTTAATTTCCTGTATGTCCGTGAATATCCGCCAGTCGTTTATTATTCGCTCTAGTATCTGTTTTATCTGCATTATGTGAACTCGCCGTCACGTAAGCGCGATAATTTCTTACGAAAATCGACTTTTTCGACTTACCATTTCGGCATCGTAGAAAAAGAGATTAAACTTTATGAAGTAAATTATAGCCGGGAATGCTTCCCCGAGAATCCGAATAACGACATCCAAGTGAAAGTCAACGATAGTAAATTGCGTTAACTTAACAGAAAAGAAGTCTTATAAATTTAAGCTGGTCAGTTTAGAGCATGATGTATGAAAACGCGCACATAAGACACATGGACATACACACGAAAAAAAGAGAAAGACATACATATAAAGTGTGGAATTACCTGAACTATCATGTAAGAAAAGAGCAATGCATTGAAACAGATTGCGCGTAAACGTTGAAACTTGGTTTTCTTGTAAGGCCACAGACCGAGAAACTTCAAAAAAGTTTGATTAAGTTTATAGTTGCGATTGTCGAATGGATACATCTTTGTACGATGGTTGAGACGCGAATGGCGAGCGGATCTTCAGCGAGCAAATTTCGTATTTCCTTGCGCATATTCTCTCGCGCAGTGATTCATTTAATGCGCCGACCAATCTTCTCTTGGATTTTTTGCGGGGTATAATGGGAAATACACAACGTCGGAAAGTGAGTGACAGTTGAAGCAATTTAAGCGTTTTTCATGACCGAATGGCGGAGGAAGAAAAGGATTTGATTGTTGCATGGGGTATCGCCGATTTACCGCGAACAAAACGCAGGAAATTTCAGCCATCTAAACGTTTTCGGTGAAAAAGAAATCCTCTCCTGCTAGTAATTTTTTATAAGCAATTACAGACTTTTCTGTTTCGATACGGCGCAAGCGTATTCGCGCAATATCGCTGCCAGTAGCAGCCAAATAGAAGTTTTATTCTCATATCAGCTGTCTCTATCCACCACAAAAGAAACCTGAAGATAACACTTGACATATTGCAAGGAAAACATATTGCAATAAACTATCAAAGGTCGTGTTCCGCACACAGTTAATTGACGATATTCTAATCTTTCATTGTGAGTAATTTTTACATATATAAGTATGTAAACGTAACCGAAAAGTATATACTATGAGAGTATAAAATTTATATGCATGACAAGCCTTTTCTTATCGCAACGTAAGATGAAAGAAGATAAAATTATCATTATTATTGTGTAATCAATTAATTTTACTTTTTATATTTTACGTAATTATAACTGAGATAAAAAGTGGTACATCTGTCATTAAGTGATTACTTATATTGCGTAGGGCTGGCGTGAACGTGTTTTATTTAGTGGAAAGATTATGTTGAGAATCATTAGGAAATAATTTCGATATAGAGCTTTTGTTTACTCAAATACAATACACGGATGATACTCAACTTATTAGTTTAGCGGTCATGTATACGTGGAATGTGTGTATGTATGGTTAATTTATCTTAATCTATTTTAATTTATGATGATCAATATTGATGATTGATATTGACGATCGATACTGACGATCAATATTGATGATCGATATTGACATATGAGAGGGGTATTCGTAATTCAAATATAAGGTTTGGAGATGTACTTTTAACACCTTTATTATGATATAATTGGATGTTAAATTATTGAAATTGCAAGTTTTGTCTTGATTTTCCAGATTGTGAAGGGAAATAATATATTCGTTTGTTGAAAAAGAATAATGTTATGATCGTCAAGATACTTTCCTGCCTGCCAGCAGTACAGACCGTGCAAATCGTCTAAATTTTTTCACTCTTGTCATGTGTGTTTTCACAAAATATTCCAAACTGCGGTGCGTTCCCTTTCTGTATCGAGACAAACAAAAGGAAGTAAAATTATAAAAATTGCATGGGGCGTTCTCCAAATGCGGTTTTTTTGAACTAGCGAGGAAATAACATCCATTGCTTTTTTTTCACATCGGCGCAGGCGCGTTTATGGATTCGTCGCCATGACGTTTGACTCCTTTCTGTGATTGCACTGTCGAGTGTAGCATTGTAGTTCATGACTTACAAGGAAATCCATACAAATGTCCGTCTCCGATTTTCATGAATTTGTAATATATTGTACTTTAGATCAAAATAACAGATACGTTTTTATTATATGTATCTTTTGACAAGTTTAGGGGGTGAAATATCCCTTTGAAAAAAATCGGTTTTTTTCACTTAAAGGGAATATAATGAAAACTATAAGAGATAGAAAAAAATATTTTGAATAAAAGTTGGATGGTTTAAAGAGTATTTTGCAGAAATTATTTGAAAAAACATTTTTGTTCAATCATTAAACTTTTATTCAAAATATTTGTTTTCTATCTCTTATAGTTTTCATTATATTCCCTTCGAATGAAAAAAATCAATTTTCTTCAAAGGGGTATTTCACCCCCTAAACTTGCGAAAGGGCACATATAATAAAAAACGTATCTGTTATTTTGATCTAAAGTACAACATTTACAAGTTCATAAAAATTAGAGGCGGGCACTTGTGTGAGTATCCTTGTTAGTCGTGAGTATTTCATATAATGTGTATCCCTTAGAAGTTACGCGTGTGGTTGAATGCGGGGATTTTCATTATTAGTAAAAAATGGTGTGAAAGGAGAAACTGTTTTCTTTTTTCAATATGTAACACTTAGCCCAAGTGATATTACATGATTTGATCTGAATCTGATAATCATGGTGATATATGGTAATATTTCTCATAAGTGTGAGCAATTTGAGTGAGTAAGATCTCGCAAAGTCAAGTGTAGATACACAAACAATGTTCGCTAATTTGTTTGATGTAATTCAGGCATAAAATCCCCGTTTTAATCATCGAGCATATTTCAGTTGATTGTCCTGAGTATAAATCATAATTATTATGAATATGCAAGCGTAAGTTAAAGTATATAGATAGTAAGTTATAGATATATGTAAAGATAAGATTGGCGTATATAGAAGGGATTTTTTGACAGAAATTATGATGATAAGAGTAAAACTGAAATACTATTGTTCAATCAACTCTTTATTCTTAATATATTATTCTTGTCACTTGTCCTTTGCTTCTTTTTATCGCTGTACATAATAAATAGTATAAGATATATGTGACATGTTTAGAAATTGCAATAATCCAAACTTTCTGAGCCTCTACATATCGCTTACTATACACAATCAATAACGTGTTATTTATTATTTTCGATAAGTTGTACTTCTGATAATTGTAGAGTATAGATTACCGTGAAATAAGATACCGATGAACTCATTAGCTATAAAACAAATCCGTTAAACAATTTTTATTATGTTTTGAATGCGTATTTTTTCATTTTCAGCGAATGTTACGCACCTTACAAAAACCTATTATCGAACTTTCAATTATAGTGCCAACACATAAAAGATATTCTTTCGTTGTGTTCGTCATGATGAACAGAAACAACTTTTGAGTTTTTGTCGAAATTTCGTACCATTTTGTGTTATACCTGTTATTAAAAAATTATTTTACGCTAATGTGTATCTTCCGAACTTTCCGCAAAACTTAATTTCATAGAAATATGATTTCTATTTAAAAAGATTATCAACGGAGCAAATACTCACGCGTTGTAGAAAACTTTATTGCTATGATCCGTAATTTTCTGCCCGCAGCAACTAGCTATGAACATACATACGGTGCACATACAAATCACCATCATCGGTGAAAACAATTCATTTACATTTTTTTGCATGGTTATCGCATTGAGAACCTGTAACGCGAAATTGTTGGCTAAAGGTTCACAATTTAACCGTTTATTAAAAAGAGCTATGAAGTATATATACTCAAGAAAAAATACATACTCGAAAGAAGTTTAAACTCAAAGATATAACCCCAATTACAGTTATTAAGAAAAAATACGGCGCAAAAGTAGTTAATAGAAATGAGCTGCACCTTTAATTAAATAAAAGAAATGGAAGAAAATAATGAAAAATAGAACATACGTAGGGAAGTAACATCACATTGTTGTAAGAAATTTGAGAATATATTACGTATAGACACTGTTTAAAAAAATTAATAAGGGTCTAAGTAAGATGTCGATTGCAAATTAACTACATTCAGAAATAAAATAAGAAATGATGTGTCAAACATAGTAAAAAATCAATTAAACGTTTCGGTCGTCATTTCGACTTTTTTCAATGAAAATGCAAAGAATAACTAGAATTGCATCAACATATATATGTTATGTTGACGGGTAAAACGATTTTCAACTTTTTCATATTTTTTTTAATGGAAAGCGTTGTGAGTAATCTGTTTTGCAAATGAGTATATCGCCAAGTCCGAGTTAAGTCTATGTCCGGCTGCACACACCTGCTAGCGAAACGAGCAAGCAACTCATCCTACTGACTAATATATTGACGCAACACCCTGTGCAAATATTACATGGTAACGGACGTACCACACTTGTGGAACACCGGAAGGACATCTCATGCTTGGCATGAGACTAAGCAACCCAACCCAACTCGTGTGTTATAGGATATTCTTTCGATATTCCATATGTAAATATTAGACTAGTGATCGTATAATAATAGTGTATTATTTTTTTCATCTCCACCCTCCACAGGAGGGTCGGCATAACAAACGAAACGTTTGGCTGATTTTTTAGTAAGTTTGATGCTTCACTCGCTATACATTATTTATGAGTATAATGAGTTGCGCAATTGACATTTTGCATACGCTCTCATTGGCTTTTTTAATTTGTATTTACTTGTGCAAGGGCGTCGATAATTTATTCAGTATACTATACCAACTTGAGAGCTTTTCGATGTATATCCATCGCGGCGACTATATTTCGAGAAATCATGCGATCTTGCTTCTCTCTGAGATTACACGGCATACATTGGCTAATCGAATGTTCAATTCGATAACTACAAATATATACAATGACGCATTCATTAATAATCTCGAAAGAAATACTTATACATATTGCGTATATATTCTGTATATATATTCTGTATTCTCTTAAGTGTTACATTTTAATTAAAAAACCGTAAGTGGATGGCTATTTCATTGATTGTTAATTATTTTAATTGCCATTATGGAAGATAATTTATTTCTATATAGGTAATATTCCACGACTTACCTGGCAACACTAAACATCCCGCAGATATGTTCGACATATACCGTAAATAACATAAACACGGTTATAGCAATGAGAAAGTTGACAAATACACCGATCAACCAGTGGCACAAGAGTGGGTAAAAGTATGTTTCCTCATCGACAAAATACTCCGTTACCGCGTAGAAGTGATGCGGCCGGGTCTCATTTAACGGAAACATTAGATTAAGAATATTCGGCGTGAATTGAAAAACTGAATACGAAATTAGGGACATGACGACAATCACTAAGAAATTCATGTAGAAAATTACTTTATTTGATTATCGTTGTGGTATTAGTTTAGTAATAAAGCACACGAGCATATAGTCAATTAATTTTTATAATGCAAAATGGAGTTTGTTCGAATCACGCGTGATAGCATTTAAGCACGATGACCCATTCAAGTATTTGAGGTCATTTAAAAATATAAGAAGCTAATTATGTCTAGAAAGTAAAGTATTAGGTTAAACCCTAAATAACACCGATCTTTTTTCAAATATCTTTTCATATGGAATGCTCTGAATCTTCATTCCACTAATAATGCATATATTCAACTAATCAGCAGCTTATCGATCTTTCCTTTCCTGTAATTTCCCGAAAAAATAAATGTCGTAGTTTTCGTCGGCAGCTATTTAGGATTTTATCAAAATCAAATTTCGCGCGTTATGTGCACATTTCCGCTGTTCTAATGTAAAATTCTTAATGAAAATAGCGTACTATACACGTCAAGTTATATTATGCTAATTGGCTACATGTTCTGTTCTTTTTGTAAATCATTTTCATACATAACACTGCTGTTGAAAACAGTTGTCCTGACAACGAATATTTACGCATTATCTCGCGTTCTGCTTCGTTTTTCAAGATGTCCCAAGTATAACGAATGTCTTTCCAAATCTGTCTCACCTGTAGTCGGGATATTTCAGGTAACATCTGAATGTCAAATGCCAAGTAATGTCACAAAGTAAAATATAACGTGCGACTCACAGCATTAGGGTTAGTGTAAAACGAACAGTATAATATGATACTTATAAGAGACGGCATGGTAAACGATAACACAGTGATGACGAAATTCATAGTACATTGGTATGTCAGAAAGGACGTTAACTGCAAGCGACGAGCATATGAAAAACGTTGCGTCTTATAATATTCAACTACATATATTCTTTGCTAAATGCATAAACTGAAAGTGAAATACTACGATATAAAGAACAAGAAGATTTTTAGTTAAATTATTACAAAATTAAAAAAAAATATCGACATTTGCAAAATATCGGTCAAGCACCGCACGATTGAATCTGTATAGGAATTATAGGAATAGTACCTGAAAAAATACTAAGGACACCAATAGAGTCCAGTTGATGATGTGATTAATTATTGCGAATTTCGATCGGCGATATGGCCACAGTTTGAACGTGGAAAGAAGTAACTGATTTATCTTATAATAATGATACTCGGCGAAGTCTGTCTCTTCGCAATACGAGGACATTATCGCGAGAGATCTAAGAGCGAGATACTGTCTGGCTGCTTAACAGAACAGTCTGACCGACAATGTTGGACTGTGATCTTCATATTTTTATTCTCGTAAAATAATTTTACAAAATGTATCGACAATTGCAGGAAACTCGCACGTAATGACTTGCGTGTGAGGAAGGGCGATCAACATATGCCACGTATGTTTTTGACGTTTAAGGGAACGATACAAAGTCAAATTATCAAAATTGCACGTTGTGTTCGACAGATGGTTCTTTCTCGCACTGGTGGGAGAAACGATATCCCCACTTTTTCTCTCACCTTGACGCAAGCGCGTTCATGGGTTCCCCATGGAGTCGTCGTGACGTTTTATTGCTTTCTGCAATGTCGAGCGTAACACTATGCTGTTGATTAAGTCGCGAGTGCTTTTTGTAATATATGTCACGTGGACGTATGGACGTGAATATACAAATGACAGATACAAAAAGTAAGTACGTGAAAGTACAAAATTTTCATTTTTTCGCGACACAGATTGTGATGACAAGAGTAAGATAGTAAGATTGAAATACTATTGTTTTTATTTTTAATATATTATTTTCGTGCTTGGTATTTGTTCATTGCTCTTTTCTATCGTTATTTTGAGTAAATTACCGTAGTGTAATGTGACATGTTTACAATTGCAACAGTCGATTCGTGATTAAGGGAGTCTTGCGAGTCAGGAGAGGGCGATCGATCATACGCTTTTATTTTCGATGTCGCGAAGGAAATGTCCGGAAATGAAATTATCAAAATTGCAATTACATTAGTCCGATGTGCTTTTCCCAAGGGGAGTCGTAAGGCAAAAATAACCCCTTTTATATTCTCTCGCGCAGACGCGTTTGATGTTTCCTTGGAGGGTTCGTCGCGACGCGTCATTATTGTTCGTGACATCGAGTCTTGTGTTTCGCTCCGTTGTTCAGATGTTCCTTGTGTTGTGTGTCAGAAGCTACACGTTTGATAGAGTGTTCTTTTCGCTATTAGAAATTGTGCAAAACCCGGCGCAAATACTAGTTAGTCACGTTAAAAAATGTTTTAGTGGTAGTGATTGGTTGAGTGGTGTAATTTTTGAAGTGCTTCCTTTTCTTGGAAGCTCTCAGGATTAAACGCGTCTTTGACGATGATCGTCTGATCTCATAAGCAGTGATAGATTTTACTCGAATTTTAATGAACAAGAGTTTCAAGGATTTGTGTTGCTGCGTGAATGGAGACAGTCACAACTCCGGAATTCAAGGAAAGAAAGGTATGATGCAAATGAAATGTTAACATGATAGATATATTTTCAATGTGGCATCGTTTAAGATGTAGCTGAATTCATGCTAGTATACGCTAATTAAAAAATGTCATAATAATACATTGACCTCTCACTCCGTACAACGGTATCACGGCTTTTTAAATTCTCCAGTTTGTTTAATTTTTTTTCTCGCGGCAGTCGATAATTGAGATAGATACTTGAAGACCGTATTTGTACGCGGAAACTGCGTCAACTCTTTCGGTGATCTCGTGTAAACATCTACGATTTTGACTGCTGACAGCTCGCTCGTATTCTACGTTGTCATCGCATGGAGTAAATCATCGTGAAATAAGATATCGAACGAATTAAAAACGGAAAGATTGTGAAGAGGTGTCCAATTGAATATACGATATCTCTTGAGTCAGTCGCGGAAAACTCAGTTCGATTTTTTGTCTTTTTTGACGATAAAGTAGTTACCTCCTGCAATAAAAGTACAATGTTGTCAGAAAATCGGTGAACTATTATATATTTTGTTGTCTAAAATGTTAGACAACGACGGCAATTACTTAGTGAATAATTTGTTTTTATTGAATGTGATAAAATTTGCTCAAAAATCGAAACGAACTTTTTAACTGACTCAATATAACAATCGTGTCGCGTGTCATCTAGTCTTAACAATGAGAATCTATAGGAACAAGGTCGGAATTAAAGTAATCGATCCTTTATGAACACCGTGAATTGCCTGGAAATATCGGTATTATTTTCTCAATGTATCAACTTCACCCGGAGCCTTCGATATCGTCTATTCGTCACGAATTCTCTTTCTCTCTCTCTCTTTCTCTCAAAAGATAGATAGATAGATAGATAGATAGATAGATAGATAGATAGATAG
>NW_022639509.1:399819-421114 GCF_010583005.1 Odontomachus brunneus | reverse complement strand
GAGAGAGAGAGAGAGAGAGAGAGAGAGAGAGAGAGAGAGAGAGAGAGAGAGAGAGAGACGATGTGTTTTATCTACACTTTCGAATAATCCGTGAATACGTATGGCTGCATTGGAAATCAATGACATCGAGTACATTGTTATGGAGCGTGCTGTATTTGCGTTTACTACATTTTGTTCGATCCTGAGGATTGGTTTACTAACTTGCGTTTTGTCCAACAAAAAGGAGTTGTATTTCGAGGTATATGTTGAAACGGGCAAAAACTGCAAAAGAATTTTTATAACGATATTCACATCGAGTTTCATTAAATGCTATCAACTGCAAACGATAAATTCGTGTTAGAAATTTAAAGGTGTTTCTCAGTCTAAATGACAAATGCTACGTCGCGTAATTATTTACGTCAAATAATATATGTTATAATTGTTATTCAACAGAATCATTTTATTCGTGAAAATTACGATTCACGCGGACTCTCGTTGACTACGTCGTATCGGCCGTAGATAAAACATGTGAAATAGGATTGTTTCATCTTTTTCTTCAAAGCGTGCATTCCCGGCATCCCAAAGTGTGCATAGCGAGCCTCGTAGTCTCGACTGTCGAATTGTGAAATCAAAATTGCAAGAGAGAATGAACATGATATATCTGAATCGAGCATCGGATCGTTCCTCCCTGATGAAGTGGACTGAAATGTTCGCGAAACGTCGGAATCAAACAAAGATGAATCCACGCGGCTCAAACCCGGAAACCAAATCTAATACGATATATCTCAATTTTTGCGAAAGAAATGAATAAGCCGAGGCACAAAGTAACTTAGGTAATTTGGAATCTTCATCTCTGGATAGGGCCATAGTCCCAACGTCGTCGGAAGTTTCCGGTTAATGTCGTAGTATCGATCCACGGACGACGATATTATTTCTCCTCGAGCGTCGAACAACGTATTAACAACGAAACTCCTCCCTGAGCTTTAAAAACACGATGCGCGATAAAATATTTCTTACACACCTCTGCCCTTAAATTTGTTCAGGCCGATAAAGTTCAGAATGATAAAGAATCATTTTTTTTCGGGGAGCAAATGAGGCGTATAATTTGATATTCGCTTACGTAACTAATGTACGTGCGAAAATTGGACCCCCATTACGCTCCTTGTTATTCACATCTTTTATAATAGTTTTATAATCATCGTCAATTAATACTTATTAAAATTAATTTTCTAGCCGTGTTATTTTGTGCATCGATATAGCACGCGTTTGCATATTTTCTTGTTGGTGCGATTGTCGCACTGTACCTTCTTTTAAATTAAACGCCGTTATTATTTTAATTGTCGTACGTTGTACATCTTGGATCTTTTCACATTTGAAATAGCGCTAACTCAATGCGCGCTTATTGCGAAATTATGAGTATCGTTATTAATCATTCCAGACAGAAGTTGTGTATATGTATGCACAAAGATTTTTGTAATAAATATGAGTTTCGATATAACACCATTTATTTGTACAAAACAAACAGACAAACAGCATAGTAGAACACAGTTCTACTATGGAAATAATTTTTTTATTTGCTGGACCACTTTTTATACTGTCGTTACTGAAAAGTGCTGAAAATTTAAAAGAACAATTTATTTTCTTCTTCCATATATTTTTTCGATTTATTTCCTTTGTCGCGTCAAAAATTTCGCAAAGCCCGAACTTGCGGCTGGAAAAGCTAGTTTTGGCAATATTAAATATAAAATCGAAATACCTTATGATTTCCATATAATTAGAATTGTGAACCATAATGACGCCATTCCAATTTTAATCATAAATTCCTGTATGTGGTAAGGGGAAATATTTATTTCCGTATCTTTTCATCAGTTATTTGCGTGGAATAAATTACCATAAAATACGATAAAGATGTACTCAATATCTGAAAGGTGCAGGTACTTCATTTACGTCTGTACGTGAAAAATGGCGTTAAAATTAATTGAAATTGTGTTAAAATTAATTACAGTAGTAAAACCTTCGAGTGAACTGATGTAAATGCCACCAAGGACGATAGTGTAGTTTTTCGTGCCGTGCTGTAGTAGGAACAATATTAATTTTTGAACTCGAAGCGGGGCTACATACCACATTGAGGTGTATCTGTATGAAAATTTTAATGAACACGATATTAGATAAATATTACTTTGTAATATTCGTTTAGCAATGCATAAATTATACAAAAGTTACTACATTGTATAAAATAGAGTTTGAGGTATTTGAAGATATCCCGAGTCGAAATTTTGGTTCTACATTAACGTTACAAATTTCATTGAATTTGAAGGATGAGGCTCATGTAGAGACTGTTGTCTTACTCTGATACTGCAAATTATATATTATTTCGTGCTATTTCCTCTATGATCTGTCTTTTTAAGAAAATTCTTTAGAATTATCTAATATTCTCTCTTGATTATCTCAAAATATTCTACCTACGTTTAACTTTTATTCTTAATTTCTGGAAGTGATGTATTTATTATATAATTTGCATGATTTCAGACAGGATATGTACCAGATAAGAAAATACTAAATAATTTAATAAAGATTAATAAGCAAATATAATTCATGGGTAAATAAAACAACAAAAAAGTTTTGTTTTTTTTTATAATATTTTAATTATTTTCGTTTTTATTAGCGTTGGAAATGCGTATATATTGAATATATTTAATTGATTATTCTTCATTTATCCTTCAAGTTAGGCGGAATTTGTAGAATTAACACAGTTTAGGATCAGAGAAAGAAAAGGACAATGCGTTTATTATTGATATCGCGTTCGGGAATATTCTGAAGGACTCTCGAAGCTTTCCATAGCGAGCTGTGAGATTCCTCCAAAATATTTAGCGGCCTTAAGCCGTTGCGATCGCTCCGATCAATCACGTGGCAAATGCGTGATCTCGGCTCGACTTGCTCCTCGGCCGACGCGCTTCCCGAACCTAACGTGTGTTGATTCGGCACATCAGAAACACGATTATGTAAACATACGTTTTAGCAACCGATTTTAGCAAAGGTGATATTCAAATTCAAAGCGACCAATAACGTCTCGCCACCGTCGGCTATTAGACAGTTAAATAGCTCGCGAATTCTAAGACCAGGCAGACTGCGAATAATTTTCAAACAAGGAACAGTTTTTTCGGTCGAAGTTATCGCACGTTCTCAATTTCTCAATTTCATCTTACAATTCGTTCGCTCTCAGGAATTATATTCCGCGTGCTTAACTCGTGCTTCGAAAGCATATACGTCGATTTTGTTAACATTTATTGTTAATTAAGGAAGTAAAGAAAATTGACTAAAACTCAAGATATATCGTCTTCGTTATTCGTACGAGTTCATTTCCTAATTTGGAAGAGAAGTTGGCTCCTCTTGTCGCCAGCAAAAATCACGGCGCTATAACTGCGTACGTGAAGTATGTGGCTTCACTCCCGCAAATCCACGAATTAAAGTCGAGGTAAGGAGAGTCACATATATAAAGAGTGGTTCTTCGAGCCGGATTCAAGGTGTGAGCCTTTCTCACAGCTCGCTATGGAAAGCTTCGAGAGTCCTTTAGAATATTCCCGAACGCGATATCAATAATAAACGCATTGTCCTTTTCTTTCTCTGATCCTAAACAAACACCAAAATTTTAGGATTCGATTTGAGTTAATACTCACGCCGCGAGAAATATATTGTTGCAGTGATCCGTGACATCTTGTGCTATATAATTCGCGAAGAAGAAGTACAAGAAATGTCCGATCAGTACCACTATGAACACGAAGAGCTCGCGCCAGTCGCAAGTCGTTTCGAGAGTATGCACGATCTACGACATAATCTTCGATTATAGTTTCGAGATACTTGGTACACACATAAGCACGATAATTTTTAATATGATTTAAGTACTTACTCGAAATAGATGGACACTTACGGAACCCGCGCCTATTATGATTAGGATAAAATACAATAGCGCGAAACTAGACATGACATTATCTGTGAACCTTTGAAATCGAAACAATCTCTCAAACTCTTGATAGATCTACTTCGTGGAAAAAAGAGAGGAACAACACGAAGAGCACATAATCTCAACTCGATATGTTTATATGCTACTTTTCGCTTAACTTATATATTTTACATTGCAACGTATTATTATATATATTACAAAACGAATAGATTTAACTACAAATCAGCCAAAATATGAACTTTAAATCAGCTGAAATACAAACTTTAGCGCTTTCTGTTGGATATTTACGGCTTGCATCACCTTCACACGTATAATGTTCTCCTTTACTAACGGCGAGATCTGTTGCATGTCCTTTACGTTCATCGCGCGTTCGAGTCGATAGCTACAAAACTCGAACGTTATTCGTGATGTCGATTAGGAGTGAAGAAAGATTCGTTTACCTGGCAATTTTCAATAAACCACAGGCATGTTTAAGGAACAACCATAGGAGCATGGCCATAGCTATAATCCCTATAGACCCAATGCTTTGCAGCAGGACGAAGTGGATAAATATGACATAAAAGTATTTCTCCACATCAATGGGGTAATCCAACGGGATGTACACATAGGACGCGAAAGTATTGTTGTGCGACAAGTAAATATTAAGCATATAAGATATTGTTGGCAACATGATATATATAACCACTATGCCGCAGCAAAATACTAGGACGTAGAAAAGAATGATTAAATATGCGTGTTTTACAGATGAAAAATATTAAATAAAAATGATAATAAGAATACATGAGAAAATAGTTAAAAAAAAACTTTTAATAATAATCATCAAATAATAATCATCTTTTAATAATAATCATCAAATAATAATCATCAAATAAAGTAGGGCAAAATACGAGTTCAGGCACAGAAGTAATAGTGCCATAAAACCAAATGAAATATTACTGATTGTTCTTCAAACAGTGTGGGAGAAAACGTTTTTTTATTTAATCAATGTAGGAGATTAAATATCGCCAAACGTTTCGTATGGCGTTTTTCCTTAATTATTGAGGAGGGTCCACGAATAAGCCGAAACGTTTGACGATATTTAATTTCCTACATTGATTAAATAAAAAATTTTTCTCTTATACGAAGAACGATCACTAATATTTCATTTGGTTTTATTGCATTATTACTTCTGTGCCTGAACTTATTTTGCCCTACTTTATTTGACGAATACACAGGGAAAGTATCTTTCAGCTGTAGCGTTTCAGTGGAGAATGCACTGATTGCATTTTACAGAGTATAAAACATAGATATTATAAAAAAATAGATCTTATTATTCCTTGATATAGGCGATTAAGTCCATATCGTACATATGTACGGCAAATTGCTGATATAAATTAATAGGGGGTGCAATGTCTGCTTTCCTTACGCATCAAAGCTATAGTGAGAAGCTTCACTTCTTCGGCGTATGTTTCTATTATCTCGCGTTCGCGCTTATCTTTCAACGAATTCCAATCGGCTCGAATAGTTTCCAATAACCGTATCACCTGTTCTCGAATATTTGAGAGAGGAAGAGACAGAATTACATGATACACTTTAAAGAGTAAGTAGTTTCGAAAATGAGACATGATCGTTCGACATTCAGTCCCCGTAAGATCGATTTGGAAAACCATCGCGTTCACTTTTTCTTTTTACTTAAAATCCGACGATCAGCAGCGAAACCAAACTGGTGAACAATTAATTACGATCGATCGAGTTCTCTACGGGCGAATAAATGCGGTGAAATTAAGCACGACGGTCTACCAAGCCGATCTTACCCCCGAATAAAATTCGTCTTATGAGACCGCGAGATTTACAAAAACTTCGTTCAAAACTTACGAGTTCCGTGTTAAGGTAAAAGTAGTAGTACTTGATCGCCATCACGCTGGTCGGGAATATGTATGTCAAAAAATCGATGAACAGAAACGCGCTGAATTCACGCGTGATGAACACGATCAGCTGCAACATCACGTTACTTGCGGCAATACGTGCTCGGAAACTCGCAGCATCGCGAAACTCGCAACCGAATAATCAATCGGTACACTATCCGATCTGATAATCGCACAAATTGGAATTATCTGCTAATTCGTACCTGGAAGTAAATCGCGCTCGCGAATATGCTGGATATGAACAACTTCTGCACTGTCGTGAGCATCAATCGCTCGCACGGCAGTATGCCGCTTATCAAGAGGATCCAACGATTAAACCTGTACTGTTGCTCGATGACGTGCATCTCGCGCGAGGGTTACGATTGGTCTCGTAATACCGAGATCCCCAGCCTTCACTCATCCTCCTCGTGTCATCCCGTTTCTTTGATCGCATCGCGATTATTGTCGCGCAAATTTTCCATTTATGAGCTCCTTCGTAAAGCTCCCGCAAAAATAGCGACCAAGAGGAAAAGAATAGCCGGAACCTCGCGTCGTTCTCGCGAGATAAAACGTGAGAGCGAGACAATTGCGATAATGTCGCTTCTCGCATTATTTACGTAAGTGGAGACAATTGCGAAAATTGTTACGACGTGCAGTGTTATTTTCTCAGCAAATATACACGGGTTTGAAATCGTTCAAACGAAAAGTTCTACGCAAGCGTAGAACAACGACGGAGGCCCTCGATCCTACGTGACTTTCATTATCGGTCGAACTGTCGTACTTGCTGCTACTTCTCTCCTCTCGGATATTTCGACTTTGCGGTAGCACGCAGCAGTGCAGTGCTGGAATATAGTGCATCGGTGTGAACAATATGGTTCGATATAACTGTAAGAGAATCCGCGGTGCGACTCATGATTGTACTTTTCATAGCGTGATCTCGTTAGTAAAAGTAGCGTTGATCATCACGTCGATTGCTACGATCAGTCGTGCAACATTAGCTTGACAGAAAATTAGAAATGTAGCATTAGGAAAGTTAAACAAGCACATGAAACTCTCGATTCGTACGTGTTTACATCGATATTTTCTATGAAAATTAGTGAAGTAAAGTGCGATTCGATGATGCGGCGATTCTCTCTCTCTCTCTTTCTCTCTCTCTCTCTCTCTCTCAATACTGCACGAGATGTATATCGAAATGTCAGGAGTGAATATACATTTTAATATATTATTTTCAATACACTATATTTCAATACACTATATTTTATACACTATATTAGTATACTATGATCAACAGATTTTCAATGTGTGTGTCGCAGAACTACATAACTTTGGTTTAAATTTGCTTAATTGGTATAATAAGCTTCTTTTCATTACTAATTATTACCGCATAGAGTAAATTACCGTGAAGTAGGATACAGCCGTGCTCGCCATCGAAAGGACACATTATGCTGTCCATTAGACCCGCGTTAAAGTTCAATTATCTCGTTGTGAACGGAGTTTGAGTTTTACCGAAGCAAAACCTTGCAGGGAGGCATCTAATACACCAACGCAGGTGAAAGTGACGTTTCTCGTTCCTTTTCTCATTATAAGCAATAGCAATTTCTGTATTTGCAACGGTGCTGCGTACCACGGTACATTATAGCTGTAATGTTTTTACCGTTGTTCTCGTAAAGTCGATCGTAAAGATTAGAGACGTTTACACGATACAACTAATGATAAATCGGCTGCATATCTGGAAGTCTCTAGATAATGTACACTGATAAGTAAACCTATTCAAAAGTTACACTCCGATTTCTTTCTAATTTTTTAAATATAGAAGTACACAAAATATTTAGGTTATATTTTTTCATTTTGATCCATTTTGAGTTTCACGGTCAGTTTATAGCTTTTTAATATTCTCACTCTTATCATCAATAAGTACAACAAAAATGCATTAGAAATAAAATTGAATACAAGATATATGCGTTTTTGGTTTACTGATTATGAATATGAAGTCAAATGTAGAAATTATCTATATAAATAATAAAATGTTTAAACAAAACATGTAAAAAAGTGAAAAAATTATTTGTACAAATAATTTCTTGATTTGGCTGAGATTCGAACTATTTTTGACTAATTTAGCACAGATTTGAAATATTTCGTTTGAAATCTCGGCTAAAGAAATTTAAAATGGTTCTCAGCTATACCGATTTTGTTAAAATTATTTAACTACATCTTGTATTCAATTTTATTTCTTATGTATTTTTGTTGTACTTGTTGACGACAGGAGTGAGAGAACATTAAAAAGCTATAAACTGCTCGTGAAACTCAAAGTGGGCTAAAATGAAAAAAATATGATTTAAATACTTTTTTATTTGTATATTTGTGCCAAATTAGAAAGAAATCGGAATATATCTTTTGAGTAAGTTTACTTGTGAGAGAAGAAAATGATTGAAAACCATAGCTAACTAAAATTATAGTTATGTTCGATTCCAACTAAATTTCTTGTAGTAAAATAATGGTAGTATGATATGCATATAAGTAGAATTCAAAGAAAATGATTTTCTTAGCTATAATTTATAGTAATTATTTCTCTGTGTGATTATAGTTTCAAATATACCAAATATTTCTTTTTCAGTGTATGATTGGTTTAAACAGAGACTCGCGTAGATATTATTACCGTATTAAAAATGCTGTAAAACGGGGCGCGATAAATACTAGTAAGATACTCACGTTGTTCGGAAAAATTGTATTCCGTGTTCCATTACTTCCTGGCCACCGTAACTAATGGTAAACATATAGGTCAAGTTAGCAAAGATGAGTATAGCAAATATAAACATCTCGTCGGTATCGTCGGTTAACGTTATCAATTGGAAAAACTGCAACGGAGAACATGTTTTTTATTCGTGATTAAAGAAGAGGAGAGACGTTACTCACTTGAAACAAACTGAAACTCAGAGAGCAAACGCCAACCGAAATAAGAACAAGGAATATTGGAACAAATTCAGACGTCAAATTTTCGATAAACCTTAAACGAGAAACTGAACATTGCATCTGCTGCATTAATTTGAGCGTGAATAACATGAAAACGCTCGAGAATTTTAGTGGATTAAAGATAATTCGTGATAGGCAACGTAAACTTCGGCAACACTGCAGAATGATATCGCGTCTATTAATCATCACATTTTATATAACCAATGAATAAATGCATATTTTGACCGCATTTTTAATGTTGACGGTAGCATGCTGGTTTCATATTTTTTTCACAAGTCCGACGATAGGTCACGTTGTCCAACGCGAATGTCATTGAAATGCATCGCACATATTTAATGCATATTTAACTAACTCACTTGACTTTGAGTTTTGTCGCATATGCGAATTGCATTGTTTAATGAACAGACAGAGCAGCGGAGCATCTGTCGAAAGAATTCGTTTCACATGCGTTTAAATATGCGATGAGGAGATGCACTTTAAACATATAATACTGTAAAAGATTTTAGAATACAAGTGTGGAAATACCGACTTGGTGGCTTTCCGATGGATAACGACTGCATGCACGATCCTCCGATAAAGTAGACACTTTTTTCCAGGAATACGAGTCTCTAGCGCTCTCTTCACGAATGCGTATTCTATCCGATGGCTGTAAATCCGATCATGTATACCTCGGTCGAGACGAACGGCCACGAAACAAGCGTATTTGTAAGATTAATATTAATTGAATAAATATTTGTTTCTTAATAATACAGATTTATTTAATGTCAGGTATGACAGCTCAATTTTCGACAACGCAAAAACGAAAAGAGATAAAAAGCAAAAAGCGACGATTTTTTCCAGTCGATTTCTATTATATGCTCACGACGCGTGAGACGCATGTGATAAGTATAGGTAATCGTATTGTACCGTGCGTGTCAACAAAACAACAATAAGTAATTAAGGAGCAGCGATTGTTTGATTCAACGGCCTTGTCAATTTGAAAGTTATCACATATTTAACATTAGCGTTACCTGGCTATCTTGAAAAGCGCACACACATGGTAAATGTATATCATGAGCGTAGTACCGGTGCTGCACAACGTGATCGCTCCTATGCTGCAGCTTATAAACTCGTGCAAGAAAATAATGTAGAAATATTTGTCCTGGTTGACAAAGTATTCCGTCATCACGATAAGTTGACGGGGTCGTGATTCATTTAACGGCGCCATTACATCGAGAATCATCGGTAGGAATTGAAGCGTCCCGTAAATGAATATGCCAAAGTAGCAAAACACTGTGGAAAAAGTTGTCAAGTGATGTTTTAAATTTATAAGATACACTATACAATGATATGTGTATGATATAACAACACGAATATATACAGAGTGTCCGTGGTATGTAGGTAGATTAAATAAAACTGAACATAAAAGTCTTCTATCATTTTGCAAACAACCATGTGAAACTTTCAATTATTAGTTAAAAAAGATTGGTGAAAAATTGCACGCAATGGTCCGCCAATCTTATTTAATCATATTAATTAAAAAACTGTACGTGTTATTTGCAAAATAGTAGATAAATGTATTGTTTCATCTAATCTAATCTATCTGTATACCGCAGTTTCGCAACAAATTGACAGATACTTTGTATAAAAGAAATTTTATTACTTTTAAAAGAAATATATCAAACGCAGTAGAAAATTTAAATTATGCAGAAAAGCTGTTCGAAATATATTCGGGCGTTATTTGCATCGCGTAAATTGAGCGCGTGGAAATAACGGATTAATAATAGTATTAGGTTGTATTAAGAGTAGTGACTCTTACACATAACTAGTATCGTGATAAATCTCAAGTCGGAAGCATACTTTTTTAAAATGTCAATTTCTAATTTATTTTTCATCGAGCTCCAGTCATCTTCGATTTCGTCCAGGAATCGTTTCACCTGTTTATTTCATTTTCTTTTCTTTCATTTTACTAACTATTACAAAATACGATTTACGTTATATGCCATACAACAAAATAAATAAATAGCTTGCCTACGTGTGACATACACTTTTCGCTTGAATGACAAACAGGCAATACTTTAGTGTGGAAAGAATACTAGGAAAAGTATACCCAAATATTCTGAGAAGAAGGTTAAATTGTACTGTGTTGTTACAAATACCAGCAACTGGAAATAACATTTAAGATGTATAATTATGTGACGTTTTCCTATTTCCGCCACCACGAAACATGTCCTGTGCACAGTAAAACGTGATATTTTATTATATTTTAAAAATCGAACAAAATTATACAGAAAAATCTGAAAAATTAACGTTAGTATAAAATTATTTGTTATAAGGATTATTATCACAGGAAATGAGAAAAATAACAATAAAGAGAGGAACAGAAATAAAAAATGACACTTATTAGCGTCTATATTTAATGTGTGTCACTGTTTAATCACAGTTACAATCTATACGGGAAAAAATATAAGGTGCACATAAACAGAAGTATTTAGTTGTGAGCAGCATAGTTGCATCATCCTAATTATCTTTGTATGATAGTAATGTGTATGGTTGATATGACTTGGTTACTTTAGTGCATCAATTGCATCAATGTAGTTGTACGTGATCTGGTTGTGGCAAACAAAAATAGATTAAGTTGGCATTTATTTACCATGGATATATTTTAATTAGAACAACCAGATGTCGTCACAATATCTCAGCAATTGCTCAGCGACTGCAGCAATTACATAATTAATTGTCCCGTATTTTACTATTAAGTCTGGTTGGCACAACCAGATTTATGTGTAGGCTAACCCTACTGTTTTGTCTGTGTACCTGTCATACCTGCACTATAATGAACGTAATGAGAATAAAAATAAACAGTGCATTCTGTATTCGCACTAGATACGACTGCTGATAAGGCCATAAGCCGAGTGTCTTGAGCAAAATTTGATTGATCTTGTAGTAATGTATCTCGATGGTATGCATCTCGCAAGATAGTCACGACACAACTGCATTATCTCGTGTTGTTTTCCTCTTTTTGTCCCCTTTCTTTCGCAAAATTTGCTATAAATTGCCAACAATCAAATTTGCTATAAATGATTGCCAACAATCGATATTCCCACCCGACAGAACGTACCGCGTACAAAAGTGGTTATATTTTTTCGACAAGAACGGCATACTCGCGGTAGACAATTAGGTGGAATTGCCTCAATTTGTAATTGGCTGCAATGTTTCTCCCTACACTGCAGGCGTAGGAGTATTATCACGCAGTCGCAATCGCGACTTTTATTTTTTCTACGACGAATGACGTTTTAGTTCTGTTCGGTGCGTCAAACGTTACACTTCTCATTTCGCGGCGAACTACAAAGGACGACACACGGAGCGTTCGCAGGCAACAGCGTATTTGTTCTCTTGCACGATCGAGCAGAACGGTGTCTTTCGCGTTTATTTAAATTTAGTTGAATACAGTCTTTATCTCCGAAGCCGTATGTCGTATCGATGTTTGTTCTCGACACAAACGCGAAATTACCACACATTGTGTGCATTTCTCAAAATTATTCTCTATTCACGCAATTCTCATTCACACATTCACCCTTTACTCACCGCAGGAAGACACACGACAATCCACTTCGACAGTAACTCTGTACTTACCTGAAAATGAAAAGATATATATCATTAGTACAACAATGGTCGACAATTGCAGTTGTCTTATAATAATAAAAGCGAGACAGTCTTAGAAATTACATTATAAATATTAAATCTGTATTCACAATATTGTTGTTTTCAAGCATTTTGATCATTTTTACGTTGAGTTAACTCGAAATATATTAATCAGCACTCACAAGGTGTTAGGTAAGAGTACCGTCCGAAATACGGTTGATGATTAATATTGCTGACGGTAAACCGCATGATTATGTAATAGCGTGAGAACAAACGTCGTGTGCCGCATATCAATTAATGTCATTAGCTCCCTTTGTAACGCTTGCGTTTTCCAAACGTAAAGCGAGACTCTCTCGACGAAGGGACGAATTGCTTTGATTGTTTCGTTCGCGAAAAGGGACGCAGCGCGCAAATACACCATGCTTTTTCCACATTTATTTTTATTGTAGTCGAGACATGTAGTGGAAAATGCAGTGGAAAAATCGTTTTCATTGTCAACTTTGCTTCTTTAGTATTATTTAAGCGGCGATAAGCTTTTTGAACGTACTACTCTCATACGAAACATTAAATACAGCATCAATCAATATGTAAATGTGTTTTTTCGTTGCACTTTATCAGTAGAAGCAATGAGAATTTTTACATATGTACACAAGAGTCCTTTGACGCGGCAGATCTATGTATTGAGTAACGTGATTATTCACATATTATTATGGATTATTCGTGTTTCAGTGAATTTCATAAGACTGGTGACTGTACAGCGATGACACAGAGAGTTCTTTGTAGTAGGAGAGTATTACATTCTGACTCGGATTGTGCCATTCCCTCCACGCGTGTGAATATTTAATTACACTGAGGAAAAAATACTTGAAGATTTCCTTGTGGAATATAAAGTTTATTTGTGTGAATAAATTTTATATTCCACAGATAGATTTTCAAGTATTTTTTTCTGTGTACGGGTGCGCGCAATTACGGCGTGCATTATTGTAACAAAAGTGTGTCACGCTGATGCACCAAATTTCAACACTGATTTCGCATTGTATTATTTCCATCTCATGTAAATAAATTCTTTGGAAAACCGTTGACAAAATCAGGGAAAGATATCCGAATAATATTTGAGGAATATCTATCACGTTCTTAGGGTAAAATCAATCCGTGGCTGACGTTGCTACAGATGGTTGTACTGTTGCCTGCATACCGAGATACGTCAGGAGTAAGATGATGATTAGTATTCGCTTCAATAATGCAAGACACGATCTGTCATGATGCCAGATACCTAATGCTTTGAGAAAAGCCCTATTGATTGTGTAGTAATGCGACTATGCTCCTCGACCAGATACATGTCGCGAAGATGAAGTGCGACTAACCAACGAGGATGCACTTAAGCTCGTATTAATAGTCGTTACTTGAAACTTGCCTCATACGATATACTCGGATTTTTATTCAGAATCAAATTCAAGTTTTTCAGTTGAATTATGATCAGTTCAGTTGAAATTTATACTTATAGTCGCGATTCAATTGAACAATTCTCATCTAACTCTGAATTGAAACTTAATTATCTCTTTTGAAAGATGAGAGTTTCAAGCAATGATTATTAATACGGACTTCAGACTCAAGATGTTCTTATTAAATATTATCCCTCATTGAAAGATTATCTATGAACGGTACAGTGTATTCTTATTGAATGATTAATATTTGCCATAATGTGCACTTCGAGTGAACGCCATGAGTTAATCTCGAGAAAGAGAGAAGAAAGATATGCGATGGATGTTTTAGAGGCTCAGAGAAGAAAAAGTCAATCAAAATCGCCATGCAACTTTCTCCTCGCCTCATTGCGATATAATATTACTCTGTGTTTTCGCTTTCCTTTTTTTTCGCTCACATCCGCAGCAACAGAAATGTTCCGTTATGTATTGAACGACGCATCAGTCTTTCCTTAGCCATCGAGCACTGCATTGCTCGGACGCGAAATGACGAATCCGCCGTTCTAACTTCAACACGTTTTTAACATTTCGCCATATTTTCGTAGTTAGACATGTGAAATTATTCGGATAGGTTTCCAATCGGGATTGCTCAATTGCTCCCTAAATTTTTATTGTGTTTTCTAGGGAAAAGAGAATAATTCAAATCGGAAACCAAGTACTTTCATAATATTTGCCTAAAATATACGTTTGCTTTTCGATGTCTATCGATGTGATGAACAAAGTATCTCTCAGAAGTAAATGTACGTTATTTATTTAATACATTATGTCTAACAACTGTTTAGTGATTATGAGTCGCGCAACAGCATAGATTTGGAGCAGAGCTTGGCTGATAAGTTTCTTTTCTTGATTCGTTATTCGGACCGAGTAGAATACATCACCGTGAAATAAGAGACTGCCGTACTCGTTAACTGAAAAGACGTTGCACTGCCCGTTAGATTAGCGTTAAAATTCAATTCTTTGTGCGAGGAGTTTATATTTTACCGAAGCGAAACATTCCAGGGACGCGACGAATAAACCGCCGCATGTTAAAGTGATGTTTCTCGTTCCTTTTTGCATTATAAACAAAAGCAATTTCTGCGTTCGCAAAGGTAACGTGTACCACGGTACATTGTAGCTGCAATTTTTGTAACATTGTTCTCATAAAGTCAATCGTAGACTGGGGAAAAATTAGAAACAATTATACGTAATTAACATTATTAACGTAATTAACGTTTAATTGACTGTATGACTATTCCGGGCTTCATTGTGCAGTCAATATAAACAAAACCTCTGTCGAGTTTTGTGCGAATGCAATCAGTGTTGATGCTAAGAGTGCCGTGAAAGTGCTGACACAGTTAATTCCAAAAGAACACTCACGTTGTTTTGAACAGCTCTATTCCGTGCTCCGTTATTTCTTGTCCGCCGTAATTAGCGATGAACATGTAGCCCAAGTGAGTTATTACTAATATAGCGAATATGAATATCTCACTGGTATTATCCATTAACGTTACCAATTGAAGGAACTACGGCGCAGAGCACGGCTTCTTAAAGTGCAGTTCGCGATTAACCGGAATAGAGGAGTGGAGACGTTACTCACTTGAAAGAGGCTGAAGCTCAGTGAGCTGACGCCGACTATGATCAGAACAGTGTACGATGTTATAATCTTGGACATTAGATATTCGATGAATCTTTAACGAGAAATTGGGCAGTTGTTACATCATCTTGTAACGTGAATTACGTAGGAAGAGATTTCCAAAAATTACAGTCTATCAGTAGTTCGCGATTGGCGACGCAAACTTTGACATCGCCGCGATTATTATACTCGTGTATAATTATTGTGCGAATGTATTCTGACCGCATATTTAATGCCTACGATTGCATATTTTACCAGGGTTGCATATTTTACCGAGATATTTAGTATTGTCAACTTGGCTTTAAAATTTAAAATAAATTTCAAATATTTAATGTGCACTTGACTCTTGACCGCATTTGGCCTTCTCGAACTTTGTCGAATTTACGATTCGGTTTGCATTTAATGGGAAGACACAATTGTCGGTACCGAGAGGGAGAGAAAGAGAGAGAGAGAGGGGAGGGGAGAAAGGGAGAGAGAGAGAGAGCTTTTGGAAAGCGATAAGGATATGATTTCGATATATAGAGCCGATCATTTTCAACACGAGAGAGAAAATACTGCACTGAGAAAAAGAAACAGTAGAATCACCGAGCTTTGTTTGGACGAATAAAAGTCAACAGCTGCGCCAACGCAACGTATTATTGTGCCAGCGTATGATTTGTTCAATGTACACAATATTTGTAAATATATTTGTTTGATTGAGGATGACCGCCGATTTTGCCAATCCAAACGCTTCTCTTTCTCAGTGTAAGTGTAACAAAACTGTAAGTGTTACAAAAACGTAGAAATACCGACTTGATGGCTCTTTGATGAATAATGACCGCGTGCACGATCTTTCTCTGATAAAAGAGAGAGTCTCTTCTAGGCCCAGGAACCGCCAACGTGTTCTTCTTGATCGCGTTCTCTATACGGTGACTGCAAATTTACTCATATATACGTACATCAATCGGGACGAGCAGCCGCGAAGCAAATGCATTTAATACTAGCATTACCTGGCTATTTTTAAAAGCGCACATATGTGATGGGTGTACATCACAAGTGTCGCAATAGTGATGCACATTGCGGTTGCTCCTACGCAGCCGACTATTATCTCGTGTGTTAAAATGGTATAGAAATATTTTTTCTCGTTAACAAAGTATTGCGTTCTCACGACAAGTTGATTTGGTCTTGATTCGTTAAGCGGCGACACAATATCCAGAATTATCGGTAGAAGTTGGAACATCCCGCAAATAGTAATGCCAAAATAACAAAACGCTGAGGAAAATATGTTAAATGGAGTTGGAATTCAGAGTTATATGTAAATTATTCCTAAAAAATTGTCCAAAGTACGTTCCAATGTAATTTGTATCATCGGATAATTTGTATGATCGGAGAATACGCATGTTGATATAGAATATTATCGCAACCAACACTCTCTTACACATCATCGTAATTGTGAAAAACCTCCCTTGGCAAGCGTACTTTTTTATAATCTCAATTTCCATTTTATCTCTCAGGGAGTTCCAGTCCTCGTGAATTTTATCCAACAAATGTTTCACCTGCTTGTTTCATTTATCCTTTTTACTTGATCAATAGTTAATATATTGGGCTGTGTAATAAGATAAAATAAAACGATTATAGTTTTATATCGTCATAATTTTAAACAATCTATGCAAAGGTTAATAGGAGATCACAGATCAAAACTGGACATACATTTTGTTTCGTAAAATTTTGATGATATAAATATACAGTCGTTTTATTTTCTCCGAAAAATTCGAAATTATACCAATATGATTTGCTCTATACATGCTCGAAGTGCTCGAATAAACAATTCGTTTTGTTAGACTTACGCTGTTCGTCTGAACGACAAAGAGGCAGTATTTGATCGTGACGAAAATACTGGGTAAGGTAAACGAGAGGACCCTGAAGAGGATGTTCGTGT
Organism: Odontomachus brunneus; assembly: GCF_010583005.1. NCBI lineage: Eukaryota > Metazoa > Arthropoda > Insecta > Hymenoptera > Formicidae > Odontomachus > Odontomachus brunneus. Next base: position 403,686 of record NW_022639509.1, on the reverse strand, counting down.
TATACTGTGTTGTAACCAACACCAGCAACTGGAAATAATTTAGAACGTGTCGCTTAAAATGATTTCCACGAAAAATACATGGTACATAACGAAACGTTTATTGTAGTATAAAGACAAAATTATTTAAAAACTTTGAGAAATTGAACAATGTTAGTGTAAGATCTCGATTATAAAAATTATTTTATAAGAAATAATGAGAGAAAAGTAGTGAAAGTGAAATAAAAATAACGACGAATTTAACAGCGCTTTAGTATTTAACGCGCTGATTACCGTGCTATATACCTGCACTATGATAAATGACGTAAGAATAACGATAAGCAGCACATTCTGCATTCGTACTAGACGCGACTGCTGATACGGCCATAAGCCTAGTATCTTGAGAATGATTCGATTGATCTTGTAATAGGGTTCCTCGGACGCATGCATCTCGCAAGAGAACCGCGACGCAACTGTGTAGCTCAGTATTCGTTATTTTCCTCAAAATTTTCTCGCGAATTACAAGCGATCAATACACTCGTCCACTGATGGTACCGTACAAAAGTGGTGATAATTTTCTGACAATATGCTTGCGGCAGAAAATTCAGCTAAATTGCCTCAATTTCTCATGGACAGTAATGTTTTATCTTTTACTGTGTAAACTAAAGAATATTGTTGCGCAAGCGCACTCGCGACTTTTGCTTCCCCGCATGAACAACGGCTATCAGTCTTGTTCGATGCGTCATACGATACATTTCTCGGTTTAGCTATATCGAAGTGCATCAACATATATTGAGGTGTATTAGTCACCCACGATATACGGGAAAAAAATATCATTCCAAAATGTGCGTGTGGCTGATAACTAATGCCTTAGCTTAGTGATTATATAGCGTGAGCGTATAACAGCGTGAGAACGAGTGTCGTGTGCGGCATATCAATTAATGCCGTTAACGTCCATTGTAACCCTTGCGTTTTTAACACGCAAAGTCGACGAAGGGACTTGAATCATTTGGTTCGTAAAGAAGCTTGCTTGTAGCAATCACACCGTCACATTCATTTTCGTTATACTCGGAACGTACACCTGACTGCCGTGCAGATTATTTTAATTTAGCTGATCGTAATCCACTTTTGAACATATTAGACGAGAATAGCAAGTTTTATATTCCCGATGTTTTTTAAACAACATGTATATTTGTAAGTAAAGTAAGATATAGCAAATAAGATAACAAAATTTTTAACTTTTTTTATATACATGTGTAACAAGGAGTTGAACATCGCGTTCTCAATTTGATTTCTTGATTTTGTGATAATCTGTATTTTATTTCAGATATTATGTGTCGTACAGTCAACTTCCAAGTTTCCAGAGAATGATATCTTTTTACGATATTGCCAAATTGCTTAAAATGATTGTACATATTTCTGTTGTGGAGAAAAAGCTTACGTCCTCATCGGATAGCGTAAAGTACTGTGAAATATGAGACTGATGACTTTGAAAACTGAAATATGAAAGATTTCTTTTTTTATTTACATGGCGTATCAAACGCACAGTTGATGATTTTTTATGATGCATTTGCTTTTGCATTCGTTGCAAAACACGTATGAAAAATCATACATATCGCCAAATAAACGTTCTTGTAACAATAAAAATAGCATACTTTTACAGTAAAAATAGCAATAATTTTTGTATATTCGCAGAAGTTGTGTATACAATGTCAAGCTGCCTCTATAAATTAAAGGAAATAATTGGTTATTAAGCTCAAAGAACATCATTGATAACTTCGAATTTTTATATTCTCTGTTAAGTATAAAAATTTATCTCCACGATGATGTACAGTTCAAAGCACGTCCATGTAGAAATTAATATACAGGCATTTTATGTTTATAGGCGAAACAATGTCGAGAGTTATTGGTGCTATGTGACATATCATGGGTTTGCTATTATGCCAGTACAGAGAAAAACTAAAAAATATTCGGATAAATCAGTGCTTTAATATATTTGTTCAGTTGCTAATAACATACGTAATTAATTCAGTTACACCATATAGAATTAAATTATCTGCAATGCGGTTAATGTCTTCGTGCAATTAAACAAGATAATATTTAAAAAAGAAAGGGAGAGACTCAGTGCGCGTGACATATTTTCTATCATTAAGTTAATTAACGATAGGGAAAAAGGGAATGTAGAACTGAGTGCAACATTAAAACCGAGTAGTTAATCAGTGCAACCACAAATCGTAATCAATATTGGAGACGAGCAATGAACGTACGCACAAACCAGTCAATATTGAATAAACGTAAACGTGAGTTGCAATTATTACAATAAATTACAAAATTACAACTAAGCATTAACTTTCTATAATAAACATGCGTAAGCAATAAACATGCGCGTGGATGTGTCGTGCGCACGGGCGCGCCCGAATTAGTTCGTAATCGATGCTTACGCAAAAATACTTCCGTAAGCTGTTTCGCCAAGTTCCGTAAGCTGTTTCGCGTAATCGTCCATTATGTCGAGTTCCGCATTATTCTGAAAGGACTTCCAGCCGTAATACACGATTTCCTTCATCTGTACAATCAAACAAACGATCCTTCTTTGCTCACACTAGAGCGAACGAGCTGAGGAAACTCTGACTTAATCGAACTTGAGATAGTACAAACGGTAAAAATAGTAAAAATATATCATGAAGATAGACGGGAAAACGACAGAGGACACCTTAATCAATACGTCCATGCTGCACTCGTGCGTGATGAACACCGTCGACTGGAAACAATAATTATGTTGACAATGACATGCTACGGTAGTATTTCTCGCATCCAAGTCGAAAGACTGATGCAAGAATGCGTGATACCTGGACGAATGTCGTCAATAGATACATGATCGTCATTTTAGTCTGAACCATTTCAAGTCCTGATAGATCGGGCAACTTGAGTAGAGTGTAACTGAGCGTGTAGAGTGACGGTCCTCCATCGACATGTTCCATGAGAGGGTCGACAAGCGAAAGAAAAAAGGGAGAAGTTTCGAAAAGGACGACTCTACGCTGCGGCACTTATTATGATACATTTCCGCTGTGGTATACTCTGTATTTTCCGTGAAACTTCACGAGGGTGCATTATCGCGGACTAAATAATAGTCATAATTTGAAGTATCTTCATAATCGCACGATGAAAAAGAGGGCAGAACGTACCTAGCAACATCGATGGTAAAACCAATGGCGATAATGTAACTACGGTTACCTTTAGCTTCCATGAGAATATATTTTGCCATCTCGATTTTCACGCGCGAGCGATAGTCGTGCTGTATGTTAGTACTTCGAATTCTCTGCATTAGCGTAGTGGATATATCAGGCAGAAGAGCGTCGCACATTTTTTGTTCGACGCATCAGTCGTCGCAGGAAAGTAGTCAACAAACATGAGTTTGGATTAGCTAATACAAAATATTTCCCCTTCCTAATTCACATTGAACGATATCTCCTGCGAGAATATATTTTGCTATGTTTATTTCTGCGCGCATGAGCAACAGTTTTTACGTAGCTAGTCGTGCAGCGTGTCAGTATCTCGGACTTTTATCCTCGACACTAGCGGAGTGGATTCATCAGGCAGAGTCGTGTCGTGCATTCTTTAAACGCATCTAAACGCATCAGTCATAGGAAAGTAATTAACAAATGTGAGTTTAGATTTGGTAGAGTAAAATAAAGTTTGTCGTTTGACTAGCGATTGATGTGATTTATTAGTCTCGTCGTTGCTATACGTGCTATAAAATGACGTTAAATCTTTCGTCGATTAATCGTAAAAAATAGTGAGATAGCAGGAACAGAGAAGAATAATTTATCACTTTATATATATATATATATATATATATATATATATATATATATATATATATATATATATATA
>NW_022639509.1:331948-399809 GCF_010583005.1 Odontomachus brunneus | reverse complement strand
TATATATATATATATATATATATATATATATATATATATATATATATATATATATATTAAATGTGTCATCAAAGTCCTTCCTCAATGCATTGTTAAATTCATTGTTAGATTTGTCTGTGTGCAATATGTAGTGAGAATAATATTCAACGTCGAATGCTAAATTTGTAGGATCGATTGAGAATATCTTTGGTTTACTCCATTACTGGACAGCATAGATTACGGTGAAGTACGATATCGCCGAGGTTGCAAGCTAGAACATATGATGGATTTACGTGTAGCACATTGAATTTGATGTAGTAATTAGTAACAGCACATTCCCAATACCGTTGTAAAGCCCTCGTACGAGGCGTTGTATATACTACCGATTGACAGATAGAAGGTTTTGTTACCCTTTTGTAATAGAAACAACATCAATTTTTGTATATTCTGGGAAACCACGTACCACTGTAGTTTGTACCTGCAAATATATATAGGCGAAATGTTCGTGTGCGCTTCTCGAAATTTTGAAACTTGCAAAAACAGCGTTCGGTGGCAGAAATTAATAACATCGTAACATGTACGAATAACAATTTATTACACGCATGAAAAATTAGACAATTCCCACGAGAGTTTGGAAGTCAAATACTCACACTGTATCAAAGATCTCAGCGTTATTGTTTGTCACTTGTTGGCCGATGTGGTTGCCGTAGAATATAATGCAGATTTGAACGAAAACGAGAACGAACGATATATATATTTCCATTATATTATTATATGCAATTAACGCCTGCATCAGCTGCGATATTATATGCTATTTTTGTAAGGTCGGTTACGCGTTCTTTCAACGTTTCTTCGAAAATATAAAGTGAAAAAAAATATATATAACCGAAAAGGAAATATATATGTAAAACGTCACTCACACGGAACATAGAGATACTCAGAGATGCCACACTAATTACTATTCCTATGAGAAACAGTTTTTCAAATTGAAGCACTAAAGTATCGCAGAATCTGCAATAGCGAAAATAATTTAACGTTATATATTCTACAGTCAGATGATTAAATGTTGCGTATTTTCCCTTAATGAATTTCCAAACGCATATTTAACAGAAAAATTTTCTTTTTTAGCAACTTTCAGAAAACATTTTCCTATTGGATATGGAATGCATTGCGGAACTTATCGAGATAATATTGCAACTTTAATCATCTGACTGTACTTGGAATTTTTCGAGTTGATATCACTGTAATACTGCATTTAATTCCAAACATAATGCTGAAAGGCAACAGTAAATTTTGACAAATAATGACTTCGAGTTAAACATTCTCGTAGCAAAGGACGCCTTGTGATTTGTAGACGAACGAATTAATAATAAAGAAGAAAGGTATTCGACTTTTCCAACGTTACATATAAACGAACAGTAGATTTCTTTGATGAAGGTTGACCACGTTAACCAGTCTCTTGAGAATTATATGTTCTTGCTCCGAATTGGGGAAGCGTAATATATCCTTATTTATTATCATCTCCATTCGATAGCTGTAAATATACATCGATATTATACGATTATTTGGCACCTAATCGCTTCTAATTCTCACTTGACTATTTTAAACACGCCGCAAGCATGTAAAGCGTAACCGTAAAACATTGTTCCAGTAGCCACTGTCGTAAGTATTCCTGAACAGAGGCAAATTGTTACGTGCAATGCCAACGGACCAAAATATTCGGACGGATCGACGAAATATTCTACTTCAATATATATTTTTCGCTCACGGCTCTCGTTCAAAGGCAAAACGACGTCGAGAAGCAATGGTGCAGTGGGTGCCCATATAGTCATTATCAAACCAACGAGGGCAAAAACTGAAAAATGCGGACGAATAGACTGATTAGTTATACATTATATTAATATTAAAATATACATTATATTAAAGTAAATACCCCATATACAAATATAATATTATATTAATGTAATTCTTATTATTTTTTGCTTCATTAATAGAGAAAAAGGAATACAGTTATGGAATACAGTTTGTTCAGTGTAACATTACAAAATTAGAATATCAATTATGTGTACAAAGAAAAAATAATTGGTAGAATTAACGTGACGATGACACAACTAAATATTTGGTTTTGGTTGAAAAAACAGAATTTCTAGTCTTTAAGAACAAAATTTGTTTCATAAAGACTAGAAATTCTGTTTTCTTCTACCAAAATGATTTAAGTTGCCTCGTTGTTATGTTAATTCAATGCTTCTGTCTTCTCCGCATATATATATTTATTTGGTATTTAATTGCGATTCATTAAGAATGTCGTACTCGTATAATACGCGAGTTATTATTAGCATTTAGAATATTGTGGGCGTATATATTTGATCAATGAAAATCATTGCTATGACTCGCTGGCACATATATTTGACGACATTTGCTATGCTTGTGGGTACATATATTTGCTCAAAATGAATGCGATCAGATGAACATCGGCCATATGGTGCGTTCAGCTACGCGCTACTTTGTACTTTGGGTGTTAAAGAAGTTCCCAATCGTCTGTCATAATCGTCGTATGACAATTATACAAGTATGATTCCTTTACCGTGTGCAACTCTTATCGTTTTAAAAAGAATTCCCTGCGAGACTGAAACACAAATAAATTCACAATACTTGCACGTAATCACTTACGCGTAAATACCTCCGTTAGCAGTTTCGCTGTAGAGGCGTAATCGCCCAGTATGTCTAATTCCGTTTTACTCTTAAAAGATTTCCAGTCGTCATACATGTGCTCCATAATTGCCTTGAACTATCGAGTGAACGATAACACTGACTCGTATGGAAAAAAAGTAGGAAAATACGTGATCGACTTACCTCATCGGAGTAGAAATAATAAATATAGTACACAGCCGTCGTAAAAAAAGTCGCAAAAGTAAATGACAACACATTGATAACCAATTCCATTTTGCAGTCACGAGTGACAAATACCGCTAACTAAAACGATTATTGTTACACCGGAAACACGTAACACATTAGACACACATCCTTTCGCGTGAGAACGTTGAAATAGTTGAAGAATCGGAAAGAATGCAAATACCTGCACAAATAATCCCGAGAGGAATATAAATGTCATTGTTGCAACTTGGACAAATTTCCACTTCGAGTTCCAATAGGGCCATAGGCCGAGTATCTTTAGAAAGATGCGATTAAGCTTGTAGTAATGATCCTCTATCGATAACATCCTCCACGAGAGTCCACGAGCTAGTGAAAGACAGAAGCGCCTCGAGAAAAACGATGCTTTACCACCATCTATAGTCCTCATTAAATATTACCTCTGCGATACTTTATGCATTTTCCATGGGGAAATTTTGCGAGAAGATATTACCGCGAAATAGCTTAATAACGGTCTTAATTTAACTAATTTTAAGGATTACATGAAGGGCAAGCGAGTCTCTTGATATCGAACGATTCAAGTGTCCACTTACGCGCGATGAAGTGAAAAAAACGGCAACGCCAATTGATGCAATTACAGTTTCTTCACAGTACGATATTCCTCCTTCTTAATTTATATCGAACGATGCTCTATGTGAGAATATATTTTACCATGCGTATTTTTACGCGCATGAGCGGCAGTTTTACGCAGATAGTCGTGTAGTATGATGTTAGTATCTCGTGCTTTTACCTTCGACATTGGCGGAGTGGATTCATCAGCCAGAGATGCGTCGTGTATTCTTTGAACGCATCTAGACGTATCAGTGGTAGAAAAGTAGTTAACAAACGTGAGTTTAGATTTAATAGCGTAAAATAAAGTTTGTCGTTCGACTAGCAATTCATGTAATTTACTAGTCTCGTTGTTGCTATACAAAACGACGTGTACATCAAATATCTCGTCGATTAATCGTAAAAAATAGTGAGATAGAAGGAACGGAGAAGAATAATTTATCATCTTATATACATATTGAAAAAGACATCAAGTTCTCCCGATGAATTGTTAGATATATCTTATTACAATTGTTAGATATATCTTATTACAATTGTTCATACATCTATGTGCAATATGTAGTGAAGATAATACAAATATTCAACGTTGAATGTTAAATTTATAAAATCGATTAGAAATATTTTTTATTTAAGCCATTATTGGGCAGCATAGATTACGGTGAAATACGATATCGCCAAGATTGTGAAAGTTAGAACATATGATGGATTTATATACATTGAATTTGATTTAGTAATTAGTAATAACATATTCCCAATATCGTTGTAAAGCCTTCGTACGAGGCGTTGTATATGCCATCGACTAATACATAAAAGTTTTTGTTACCCTTTTGCAATAGAAACAACATCAATTTTTGTATATTCTGGGGAACTATATACTACTGCAATTTGCACTTGCAAATATATAGAAGCGAAATGTTCGTATTTCTGCGCTTCTAAAAATTTTGAAACTTGCAAAAACAGCGTTCGGTGGCAGAAATTAATAACATCGGAGCATGTACGAACAATAATTTATTACACACAAGAAAAATTAAACAATTCCCACGAGAGTTCGGAAATCGAATACTCACACTATGTTAAAGATCTCAGCATTATTGGTTGTTACTTGTTGGCCGATGTGGTTACCGTAGAATATAATGCTGATGTGAATGAAAACGCAAGCGTGTAAGATGTAATTACAAATCGCAGTTCCAACAGCTATTGTTGTTAATAATCTTATAGTGATAAAAATTGTTCAGTGCACCATGAGCAAGTAAATACATTCGTATGGATTGAGAAAGTATTCCACGTCTACGTGCAGATTTGGCGCGCGGTTCTCGTTCCGAGGCTGTATAGCGTTGAGAAAAATGGTACATCGTTAGACAATATAATCTCTAACATCCCAACAAGTAAAAGAACAGAAAAATGCGGGGAAAGACCCATCCGTTATTTATATTACATCAGAATTAGTAAAGATATATCATAAAATTATACATATATAATTTGCATCGCATGGTTTTAATAATAAAAGAGAAATTATGATACAACTTGCGTAATATTAAAAATTAGTGTAATGAAAAGAAAATTTAATAGATAAAAAATTTGTATATCAATTATTATTATTTGATTCAATCTGATTTGTTCAATTTGATTCATTATTAAGAGTGTTATTGATATGCGAGTTACTATTAAATAAATATGACCATGTTTTGTTTTTGCCACAATTATGTCATGGGTGTAATTCATTTATTGTGTGTAATTTTTATTACTTTAAAGCGTACGTCCGTGGCTGTAACATGTAAATCTATAATCAGTGTTTACATATAAATATCTTCATCAACAGTTTTGCTGTAGAGGCGTAATCATTCAATATACAAAATTCGATTCTGTTCTTAAAAAATTTCCATTCGTGATACATATACTCCATGATTTCCTTACCGAGTTATTAATGATTAGATAGTTTAGAAAGATAAATAATAGATATAGTACAACGAAATAAGTATAGTACAACAATAATAGATATAAACAACGAGACAATAGATGGGAAAACAAAGGAAAGCACATTGATCAGCAAGTCCATAATGCAGTCGTGCGTGATAAATGCTGCTAACTAAAAACATTATTATTTTACTGACAAGACGTGGTACGCTTGATACATTTTCCCGCGTACGGATGCTAAAACGGAGGAGAATGTCTGTACGAATATCCCCGACAGGTATATAATCGTCACTGATACTATTTGGATATATATCCACTTTGATTTCCGATACGGCCACAGGCCGAGTAACTTGAGCAGAATACGACTGAGTCATGATCCTCGATTGACATCCTCCACGAGAGTCAACGTGACTGTCGAATGAAAGGGAGATGCAACGACGCTTTATCACCACCCTCATGGTTCTCATTTAATATTATATCCCCGCGATTTCTCGCGGAAAAAAGCTCATGAGGGAACATTACTCGGAAATTACTAAATAACGATCGTAATTTAGCTCATTTTCCTCGGTCACGTGAGAAGCGACCAAGAGCACGCCTCGTAATATCGATCGATTAGAGCATTTATACCTCGACCACCTGTGCGCGATAAAGGGAAATCAACAGTTGTGCTAATTGACATAATTACAGCTTCCGCAAAGTGGGTGCGGTGTCTTTTTTAAATTCACATCGCGCGCGTGACGTTCCTAGCAAAAATATTTCTCACTCAATCTTTTGAATCGTCGTGCTCAATACATCAACGAACCGTTTTTGTTTACTCTCTGACTCGGATACATTAGTCGCTGCAGGAAAATATGTAACAAATGTGGATTCGCAATTGATTAAATAAAAGGAATTTTTATTAAAATTTTTATTAAAGTTTTTATTAAAAGCCATTTGCAATTAACGTTAAGTAATTTTATTCGATTGGTGCATTTTATTACTCTTATCATTGCTATAAGAACAATGTACACATGCTTCGTCGAGGAAATGCGAAAGATAAGGCAGAAGGTACGGGGAAAAAAATTGATTTCCCTTATCAAACAGCACGAAACTCGATGCATTCATTATTTTCTTCTATGTGCAATATTCACGTTGCAAAATTGCAATACATTGCTTGACATAACCAATATTTGATATTGAATGAAATATTGAAGAAATGAATAAAAACGAATTAATTTGATATGGTCACTTGTTCTCTATAGACAACCTAATATTGTTACTAATCGAATTTTTTATCTTTTAAATCTTTTTGTAGATTTATATATGCTTGCATCGTGTTGCACTGAACGTATTATATCAAAGTATAGTATAGATACGAAATATGTCTATTTCGCTGCGATATCCTACTCGTATTCTACTCATTTTAATGACAGTGTAAAAGAACTCGATATAATAACAGGTAACATAATTGACAAGCGTTTTATATAAACGTTGCTTACGTAGTTCATATAATTGAATGCGGCGAAACGATGTGCGTAACAGAAGTAGATGGTGTATGTCGACTACACTTGTTGATTGCGACCGCCGATGTGTTATGTGGCCAGTTACGTATCTAACGAGCTTTAATTACTTGTTTCAGTCGGCACGACTGTTTCCGCATGTGATTAAGCGTTCGCTTCTATACCATTTATGAATGACTGAACTTTCTTTAATACTCCATTACTACGGTGTACATCACGGTACAACATATAAAGTACAAGATCGACGAGGTGATAAGCTAAAAAGCAAATATGCTTCTTTGTAAGAGGAACATATTCATGATTAAGCGATATCTTCTGTTAACGGGGAAAAATGATTATTATCTTAGAGAATCCCTCTAAGGACGCGACAAAGATATTACCAACTATCAGTTTTTGGTCTGTCACGGATTCTATAAACAATAGCAATTTTTGAATTGATAGCGGCGCTACGTACTATAATGTGTTGTATCTAAAAGTATTTTAGCAATAATAATACATTGACGCAATTCGATGCGTTCCAATTCACGATAGAATTCGTGTATTACTTCCGTCACTTTCGACATCTCTTTGTTGTGATCAGTAACTGCTTGTCCGGAAAAATATGCTACATATTTGCGAACATATATGCTACATGACCGAAAAACATCGAGAAGTATATACATAACTTATAGATATCGTTTAATTATGTTACGGCATGAAGGGATTGCAAACGAAGAATCGTGTGAAATCATTGATACGTCATTCGTTGCCGGTTCAGATTTTAAATAAAAACTTCATGTAAGATACAGTAGTTTTCGGGAGTGTACTCACCGCTTTAGCGTTGAAATAAAAAGAGTTGTAATTTATAGTGCAACCAATAGTGAGTAAAAAGTACGAGAGATACTTGATAATAAGCATTGGTTTATAAATTGTCATTATATATCCCGTTAACAAGAGTTTAACGTAATGTTGACAGTGCAAGTATATGTGTACATATATCTCATTTGGCGTTAAAAGCTGAAGTATAAGTGCGTAAAACAAATAGATCGTATGAATAGTGCGTATGAAGTGCGTAAAACAAATAGATCAAGAGATACCTGAAAAATTATGAAAAAAAAGTACATGGCGAAGTAAGAGATCGTTTGCATTCGCGAAACGGTCACAAGCCGATTAACGTTAATTCGATAAATGTTGTAATAACGTTCACCAGTGAAGACCATCTTACACGACTGATGAAGCGGTTTTGTCATGTAATTTGTCGTGTACGACTGACTTTATATCGAACTGAATATCTATTTTTTTGCAAACTATGGTGGAACGAACGCTATAATTTTCCACAATTTCGCAGTGAGACGGAAGACGATATAGTCCTATCGATCTATTTAGACGACTATTTGTGCCGCATCAAGAGAATTTTCCGAAAATTAAATAAATTGCCAGAGCATTGGAGGGTGTACACCCTTTCCCTCTGCAATTTACGTAGACGCAAGTGCAGTCTGCATTTTTACACGATCCGTAACATATCAGTCTATCTTGAACCAGCGGAGGATACGTTTCATTTTGAATTGACAGACAGTACGTACAGACTTGCAGTTTGCAGGGAAGTATAAATCATCAAAGTACATACATAGCGCTCACGTGAGAAGAATGAAACGTTAGCTTCGCCTAACGTAATTTTTGATAGGCAATATGCGTTGGAGACTGTCACAAGATATTCATACAAAAAACAATAACCATAGTATTCATCTTTTGCAATAGTCAAATAGAAAATTTATTAAGACAGAAAATGTTTCCGATATTAGTGTTACATTAGCTGAAAATGCGCAATAATAAGAAATTAATGAGATAAATATGGGGATATTCAAAATATTATAGTGAAAGAAAAGAAATGAAACAAGGAAAGAAACTAAGATGAAGCAGGTAATTCATTATAATATATATTTAGTGAATTTTCATTGTTTCCAATTAATTAGTGGTAAATAGATTGAATAATTTTTTATTTCACATGTAATTTTGTTCATTACGGTCAAACGCTAAATATCAAAGTTATTTTTGCTATATTAATATTGTGAATGATACGTGTAAATTTTATGACGCAATCATTTACGAAATGTTTGTACAAGTTTTCGTAAATCATGTGCTTAAACGAACACAATTACATACTTGAAAAACTCCATTCCGTATTATCTTTATGTAAACCTTTCTGAAGCAATTGGTATTTTTTTCATCGCTTGACTGTTAATTAATATTGTAAAGAACCGTAAAGTATGATATTGACGTAGTTATGAGCTAAAAACATATTTTAATCTTTATATCGTGTCAGTGTCAATATTGTTATTTTTTTGATACGCGTTGAGTAAAGCAAATCGATATTTTGCGTAAGGAAAGAAAAAGATAAATTAGACTTCTTTTAAGAAACTAATTTGGTTACGTTGTTTATGTATTTTACGTTTATTACCGTAGAAAATCCTTCCAAAGACGCTATGAAAATCCCACCAATCATTAGCGTGTTAGTTTTTAGAGTATTTTGCATGACAAATAACAGCAACTTCTGTATCGGTAGCGGAGCTAGGTACCATGCCGTATTATATCTAAAAAAATTACGAAAATAAACGATCGTGTTTTACTTTTTTAGTTTCATAAATGTCTCTTCAAATATTATATAAAATACTCGTTTCGCTTATTGCAGTTGTGTGAATGAGATTGCAAGTATTAAAAAAAAATAACAACAAAAGGAAAAGATCAAATAGAAAAATATCAGTTTGTTCCTATTATTCCATCTATTCGTACATTGAGAGAGAAAAAATGGTTGATAAATAATAGTTATTTTTGCCCCCAATCATATTTTTCGATTCTTCTAACACGGAAATTGTAATGGTATGCATATAAAGTTATTATTATTGAAATTATAGTGGAATTTAATAAATAAATGCTTTTCTTGACCATAATTTATAGTAATTACTTCTATATATGATTATATTTAAAAGTATTACATTTTTTCTCAGTACGTACGTCTTTATAAAGTACTTACGTGTTCATAAACATTTCCGTGCTATGATCTATAATTGTTTGCCCAATAAAATTAGCTAAAAACAAAATTACAAAATGGGCAAACACCATTCCGCCGCATATTATTGCTTCGGATAATTCCTTTAACACTATCACTGCAGTAAGAAACTACAATATGAGAGTATATCATGTCAATATTATGTTAGTAAGCGCAGAAAGACATATGAATGGCATTAAACGTATTACGTATAGCACGTTACATACTCGAAGAAGATTGCAACTCAGAGACAACACAGCGATCCCCATTATAACGAAAAACCACTTATTCACGATATTTAATAAGAATTTAATGAACCTTCGGGATAACAGGAAAAAATCAGAGAAAAGAAAAACGGTTTTATATCTAAGGCGAGCGTGAAAGGGTACTTTTTACATCAAATTCGATGTATGCATTATACGAAAGTACAAAGTGCAAAACGTGAAAAATAAGTTACATGAGAACTGACTGTATAGTTTTTCTGTGCAAACAAACGGCACGAGTGATTCTCCGGCACATCTCGCGCGTTCTCTGCTTAGAAGGAATCTCAAGCGTGTGCTTGGTTACTAGGCTCCCGATCAAGGTACTGCAAACGATCCGCTCGTAGTCAAAACAGTCGATAGTTACTCGTACTTAATGCAATAGTTCAAGGTGAATTATTTTGTTGTTAGCGAGGCTTGCGCGGTCGGGCGCACCTACCTAGCAATTTTGTAAGTGGCGCAACAATGTCTCAGGATCGCAAATAACAAAGTGCCGATGGCGACTACCGTTGAAAATGAGGCCATTACTACCACGATCTCGTGTATCAGATAGATGTAAAAATATTGCTGTTGGTCGAGAAACATCTCGAACATAACCTTGATCTTGCGCGGTCTGGATTCATTCATCGGCACGACAACGTCGAGAATAATCGGCAGCATTTCGATAATTATTAAGAGACTCATACCGAAGATTACCATAGCTTGTATGGAAAAAAATATATATTAGATAACACGCCATTTCTGTTTTCTGACCAAGTCAGAGATTCGCGACTCGAAGGAATGTGTCTTCAAAGAGAAAAAAATCGTGAAGTTCGAAGTTTATATAACTGACTTACAGACCAAAATCAGCGAAATTAGACGAGACTTGATGGCATATTTCTGTAATATTTTCAGTTCGCTATCGTCGACCGTATTCCAATCTGCCTCGATTTGTTCCAACAGTTGCTTTACCTGCCATTCGAAGAATCCCTGCTTTGTAAATCCCCTTCGCTCACGAAAGTATGAAATTCTCGCATTGTGCGAGAATATCGTGCAAATGAAACCACGAATTTTACTCACCTTCTTAATATTGAAGTAATAACAATTGTAAAATAAGAAATATCCGATGGAGGGGAAAATATTCGAAAGCATGTTCGTAATAAATCCAAAATCGTGCTTTGCCGTTAAAAATACCGTAAGCTACAACGGACAAACGAGCGATAACAACGTATCGAATTTGTGGCGATCCGAAAATGAATGTCAGAGTGTATCAGCCATGAGTAGTGCACGATGAGAGGGGTTGTAAGAGAGTGAACGAAACGAATAGAAAATAGATCGAGACGTACCTGAAATAATATGAAGGAGATGAACACACTGAAAAAAAACACTGTGTGTAAAATACTCTGTTTCTGATACGGCCACAAGCCGATTGTCGTCAACATGATTCGATTAATGTTGTAATATTGTTCGCCAGTGAAGACCATTCTTTACCGCGGATGAAACAATTCTGCGGACGGAGTGGTAATCGCATCGATGCTCTCTCACGCAGCACGCGGAATCAATTCATTATTATTAAACGTCCCAAATTGACATTTTTTCTATTTTTCTTCTTTTTTTATTTTCACGAATTTTTCATGGCCGGCGACTGTAATTTCGTAATTTTACACAATTACTCGTATCGTTTCCACCGATCGATCTAATTGCGAGTCGTGAAGTTGATTGCGGGCGAATTAGATGAAAATGCATCTTACAATTCTCGTATTTCGGACTTGCGCAGCTTGGCGCATCTTTGCGCGAGCGCAGTTCATGTCGTTTCTTCGTCGAACTGTTTGTCTTGAAAGAGCGAAGACACGTTCGACGGAAGTCGTGAGGTATCTCGCTAACCGTCTCCAGATCGAGA
The DNA here is from genome assembly GCF_010583005.1 of Odontomachus brunneus. Taxonomy (NCBI): domain Eukaryota; kingdom Metazoa; phylum Arthropoda; class Insecta; order Hymenoptera; family Formicidae; genus Odontomachus; species Odontomachus brunneus. Next base: position 387,773 of record NW_022639509.1, on the reverse strand, counting down.
TAGTTTTCTTTCACTACATATATCCGTAACGTGTTATACAGACGTCTCTCTGGCATACATTTAATTTGCATGAAACTGCTGAGTATTGATAAAAAAATGTATATATATCAAGTATTTTTCCCAACGATTTAAAAGATCGCAGAGAGATAATTCGGCTTATAGAGTGAAAGGTGCGGTTTAGCACTGCATAGAAAATACAATGTGCGTGCGAGTGAGTCGTTTATTACCTTCAAAATTAATGGGCGCTTTTCTACGGCAATCTTCTACCAAGCTATTCATGCGGCTTTCCCAAGAAGTCACTGGTAAAATGTTCGACAAAGCTGTATTTGAGCTGCGGATAATTATATTTTTTACATTAAAGTTTGAAGTACAAACGCACGCACGCGTTAATAAGCAATTAATGTTAATAAACGCAATAATATATCTGACAATTTCATATCTACGAAAATCTTTCTCTGATGTTTCACTACCAGTGCGCGAATCTCCTCTCGTACAGTGATTGTAAATAAATGCCAGCGCAATGTGCCTTATCGCTATTGCAGAGAATAAATTACTGTGAAGTAAGATAGCGACGTAGTGGACAGCTGAAATAATATCGACAAGATAATAGTCAGGATAATAATAGATATAATGGCACGTAAATCGTGAATTATGCAAATTTATGCGAAAGCTGAGCTTTCAGTGGAAATTTAATCGTCTGCGATAAATTTTCAAACTTGAGCAATTTATAAGCGCACTGTTTCTCGTTAATGTGTGTTGTGTACATTACCGTGGCGAAGCCTTGCAATAATGCTACAAACATTTTGCCAACAACTGGTTTCTATGCATTAGAAATAGTAGCATCTTTTGCAATTGTAGCGTAGCGGTATCCCACAAAACGTTGCACATCTAGATATTTCTTTTTAATCAATATTTACTGCGCGAATGTAACACGAATAATTTCACATCTTCTAATTTTGCTTGTATAAAGTTTTCTAAGATTATATACATATAATAGCGCAACATCAGCGATTATGATATCAATATTCCTACTTGGGCGCGCGCGTAACCGTGTCGAGATTTATATTTTTATCTTTGCGTGTTTCCCTTTACGAGATATGATGCCCTTAAAATTTCTATTACTCGCTGAAATTCTACGTATAAACGGAATTATGATAGCAATTTTGACTGCTCTTACCAGTGAGCTACCCAAGTTCCAGCTCCAATACATTCTCTCTCGCCTTCTTATTAGATATTATTATTTGTGATAATATAACGCGTATTACTTCTAGTTAGCTTTATATCTACCAGTATTTTGCCATCTCGATTTTCACGCGCAAGCGTCAGTCGTGCTGTATGTTAGTACTTTAAACTCTTTGCATTAGCGTGGCAGATACATCAGGCAGAAGTGCGTCGCACATTTTTTGTTCGACACATCAGTCGTCGCAAGAAAGTGCTAACAAGCGTGAGTTTAAATTTGGTAAAACAAAATGAATTCTCTCGTTCGATTAGCAATTAATGTTTATTATTAGTGATTAGCAATTTATTTATTAGTCTCGTCGTTACCATACAAAACAACATTTCACAAATCCTTCGTCGAATAACTGAGAAGAAAAGTGAGGAGGAATGCAGGAGAATAATTTATTTATCAAAAAAGTGAAATATATATATCAAGTCCCCTCGACTTGTACTGTTAGTTTCATTACAATATCTGTGTGTATGTGCCATATGTAATATGTAATAGGGATAATAGAAATATTTATTATCGAATATAAGTTGAGAATATCGATTAGGAATACCTAATACCTTCACCATAGCTTACGCCTTTATTAGATACTACAGATCACTGTGAAATACGACATAGCCATAGTTATTAGCTGGAACACAAGATTTTTTATGTACAGTACAGATTTTTTATGTACATCGAATGTAAGGTATTCCTATCATTATAGTAATCACTGTAGTAACGACACATTTCTCAGTACCTTTGTAAAGTTCTCGTACGAGGCATCAAACATGCCCCCGAGCGATAAATGAAAGTCTTTGTTACCCTTTTGCAACAGAAACAACACGAATTTTTGTATATTCCGAGAAACTACGTACCACTGTAGATTATATCTGCAAGTACACGGAACAAAAGGTGTTCGTGTTTGTGAGTGCCTTTGAAATTTTGAAACTTTATATTTTCGTTAGACGCGCGAATTTAATAAAATTGTTCTGTACGTACTATAAAATACAGATGTATTTAAATAACATAGAATACAAATTAATACCAAAAACATAGAATAGAAATTAATACCACCAAATATTAATACTACCAAGTATTAGAAGTAATAGTATGCGAATTAAAGTTTATCTACGAGAAAAATGACTGTGAAAAATTCTCATTAGACTTTGGAAGGTGAATACTTACACTGTATCAAAGATCTCAGCATTATTGTTTGTTATTTGTTGGCCGCAATGGTTGCCAAAAAATATGAATAAGATTTGAATTAAAAAGAGGCCGAACGATATACTTATTTCCATTATGCTATCACGCGCCATTATCGCCTGCATAAACTGCGGTGTTGTGTAAATATATTTTTTACAAAATTGATCATATATGTTACATTCTTCGAAAAAATATACATAGTGTAATGTATAAAAATTCACTCACTCGGAACATACAAATACTCAGAGATGCCACAGAGGGTATAATAAGTACGAAATACACTCTTTCTAATCGATTCATTAATATATTGCAAAATCTGTAACAGTGAAAATAGTCTCACGTTAAATACTGCACTTGAAATTCTATCGATCTAAAATCATCGCTATTACACATAATTTCGAAAACAATGCTGAGGAGCATGAATTTCGACAAATAATGACTTCAAGTTTAATATTCTCGCAACAAAAGATCATTTGGAGGTTTGTAGACGAATTAGTAGTAGAGAAAAAAAGTCACTGATTTTTCAGATACTATGTATGAACGAACAGAAGATTTCTTCGATGAAGATCGATTGTGCAAACCAATCTCTTCAAAATTATACGTTCCTGTTCTGGGTTAGGAATCCGTAATACGTCTTTATCCATCGTCACTTTCATTCGATAACTGTAAATGCATATCGATATTATACGATTATCTTACACCTAATCGCTTCTAATTCTCACTTGATTAACTTAAACATGCCACAAGCATGTAAACCATAACTGTACAACGTCGATGCAACAGCTAGTGCCGTTAACAACCATATACATAGGAAAACTGACATGTGCACCACGAGAAAAGGCATATATTTGGACTGATTGACAAAGTATTCCACTTTTATATACAGATGTAGTGAACGGCTTTCGTTCAGAGGTAGAATAACATCGAGAAATAATGGCATGATGTGAACTAATATAATATCTGATATCATAATGAAGGTAGAAACTGAAAAAAAACAGGCAGAGATACTTATGTATTATTTAAACACAATAACATTATTAAAATAGATATTAAAATAACAAAATAAGATAATTATACAATATAGGGAATGCAACTCGAATGACCTTGATCTTGACATATGTTTTAGTGGTCATCCTTTTGAATAATCTTCAAAAGATTTTAACCGTCGCTCGTTGTTTATTAAAAAATTGGTAATAAAAGAAATATTTAGTAATTAGTAATTATATAGTATAAGGGAATTATCTCCGATGACCTCGGTCTTAATGTTTTAAGGACATCTTATTAAGTAACTGTTGAAAAGTTTTAATTGTTGCTGATTGGTTGCTGATGAAAAAGTTATGAACAAAAGAAATTTTTTAAATATGATGTAGTTTTATTTGTATATTAAAAAGTAAGCAAATATAACAAACAGTACACGTATATGCGCGGGGGAAGGTAGAGACTTTTAAAAAAGTCCTTTTTAAAGTCCTCCCCAAAAAACTAACGTTAACCATAATCTATCTATTTGGCCAAAGAAGTTAATTTTCCAAGCCAAAAGTTAAAAAGAAGATAATCTATTGAAATATGATAAACTGTACACGTATACTGTATACGCAACCCAATCTTATATGTTTATACATAATTTGTCAATAGAAAACAACATAAGAATATAAATGCAGGTATTGTTTGAGACATTTCAATTTATACTAAATGCAAAAAATATCGTAAGCAGTACTTGCATTTGTATTCTTATATTATTTTCCATTGATAAATTATACATAAAAATATAAAGATTGGGTTACGTATATACGTGTACAGTTATTAACATATTTCAATAGATAGGTTAGGTTAGGTTAGGATTAGTTTTTTTGTGCGGCGGGAGGAGCGGCGGGAGGAGCGGCGGGAGGTGCGGAGTCTCCCCCGCGCATGTGCGTGTACTGTGCGTATTCGTATATGCACATTAATTTATGCAGTGCAAATCTACATGGTATTAATGAAACTTTTTTTCGTTAATAACTTTTTAATAAACAATTGTTAATAACTTTTTAATAAACAACGAGCGACGGTTAAAACTTTTTTAAAGATACTCAAAAGGGTGACTTCTACAACATACATCAAAGTCAAGGTAATTCGAGCTGCATCCCCTATACTACATAATTACTAAAATAATATTATATTGATAGATATATGTATTACTACATTAAGAATAAAAATAATATATAGGGTACAGTTTATGTGTTGCAGCGCAACATAAAAATTAGGATATCAATTACATATATGAAATTATTTGATTCAATCGCGACTCAGAATGCCATTAATAGACAATTTATTATTAAAGCGGCTTTAATCAATGCGACAATTATATTACAAATGTACTTCTTTTACTGTGTGCAATTTTTATTCTTTTAATACACGTCGCGACTTAAACACAAAAAATACACAATCGTTGCTTACACGTAAATATCTTCGTAAGCAGTTTCGCTGTACAAGCGTAATCGTCCAGTATATCCAATTCCACTTTACTCTTGAAAGATTTCCAGTCGTAATATATATGCTCCATGATTGTTTTGTACTATCGACTGAACGATTATTCCGCATCAGATTGAAAAAGAAAAAAAGTAAGAAAGTACGTGATCGACTTACCAGATTGGTGTTAAAATTATAGACGTAGTATAAGCTGAAAGTGAAGACCGATGGCAAAGCGAAGGAAAGCACATTTATGAGCAATTCGAAAGTGCAGTCATTAGTGATTAATACCGCTAACTAAAAACATGATTATGGTAATTATTATGATTATTACATCAACATGTTAAATATCAGAAACATTCTTTCGCGTGAAGAGGTAAAAAGGGACGAAGAATAAAAAAAGAGGACATAAATACCTGCACGAATATCGCTGAGATATATAAAATTGTTATTATTACCATTTCAACATACTTCCACTTCGACTTCTGATAGGGCCATATACCGAGCACCTTTAACAAAATGCGGTTGAGCTTGTAGTAATGATCCTCCACCGCTAACATCTTACACGAGAATCTATGAGTGAATGAAAAGAACAAGTGTCTCGGAGAAAAAACGTCGCTTTACTACCACCTATAGCCCTCATTAAATATTACCTTTGCGATACTTCAAGCACTTTTCATGGGGAAATTTCGCGAAAAGACATTACCGGGAAATAGTTAAATAATGACCATAATTTAGCCAATTTTGAGAATTACGCGAGGGGACGAAATCTTATCCCTTGATATCAAACGATTCAATAGTATCCATTATCTATGCGCGACATAATGAAAAAAATGGCGATGCAATTACGCTTTTCTCACGGGATGTGAGGAATACTTCCCCTTCCTAATTCACATTGAACGATATCTCCTGCGAGGATATATTTTGCTATGTTTATTTCTACGCGCATGGGCAACAGTTTTTACGCAGCTAGTCGTGCAGCGTGTCAGTATTTCGGACTTTTATCCTCGGCACTGGCAGAGTGGATTCATCAGGCAGAGATGCGTCATGTCGTGCATTCTTTAAACGCATCTAGACGCATCAGTCATACGAAAGTAATTAACAAATATAAGTTTAGCTTTGGTAGAGTAAAATAAAGTTTGTCGTTCGACTAGCGATTAATGTGATTTATTAGTCTCGTCGTTGCTATACAAAATGACGTGTATGTTATATCTTTCGTCGATTAATCGTAAAAAATAGTGAGATAGAAGAAACGGAGAAGAATAATTTATCATTTTATATATATATATATATATATTGAAAGTGGCATCATAGTCTTCCCAATGCATTGTTAGATTCGTATGTTTGTGTGCAATATGTAGTGAGAATAATAAAATATTCAACGTCGAATATTAAATTTGTAGGACCAATTGGGAATATCTTTGGTTTAATTATACACATAATTTTACACAGTTACGCGTTCTCTAGTTAGTGTTACGCACGTTGTTTCCCCCGATCCATCTAATTGCGAGTTGTGAAGTTGACTGTGGGCGAATAAAATAAAAATGCATTTTGCAATTCTCGTATTTCGGACTTGCGCAGTTTGGTGCACTTTTGCGCGAGTGCAGTTCACCTCGTTCCTTCGTCGACTCGAATTGTTTGTCTCGAAAGAGCGAAGACACTTTCAACGGAAGATGTGAGGTATCTTGATGACTGTCTTCAGATCGAGATAGTTTTCTCTCACTATGTATATGCGTGACGTGTTATACAGACGTCTTTCCGGTATATTCCGGTTTTATTTGCATGAAACTATAATGGGCGATTAATGTTAATAAACGATAGTGCATCTGACAATTTGATATATACGAGAATCTTTCTTTGATGTCTCACTACTAGCATGCGAATCTCTTCTCGTACAGTGACTGTAAATAAATGCCAGCGCGATGTGTCTTATCGTTATTGCAGAGAATAAATTACCGTGAAGTAAGATAGCGACTTGGTGGACAGCTGAAATAATATCAATAATAGTCAGGATAACAATAGATACAATGGCGCGTAAATCGTGAATTATGCAAATTTATTGCGAAAGCTGAGCTTTCAATGAAAATTTAATCGTTTGCGATAAATTTTTAATTTTGAGCAATTTATAAGCATTGTTTCTCTTTAATGTGTGTACATTACCGTGGCGAAGCCTTCCAATGATGCCACAAACATCTTGCCGACAACTGGCTTCACTAGTTTTATCGTTCTATGCATTAGAAACAGTAGCATCTTTTGCGACTGTAACGGAGCGGTATACCACAAAATGTTGCATCTAGATATTTTTTTTTAATCAATATTTATTCCGCGAATGTAACGCGAATAATCTCACATCTGTTAATTTTGCTTGTATAAAGTATTCTAAGAATATAATAGCGCAACATCAGTGATTATGATATCAATATTCCTACATGCGTAACCGTTTCGAGATTTATATTTTTATTTTTGTGTCCCCCCCCCCTCTTTTCGAGATATAATTCTCTTAAAATTTCTATTACTTCCTGAAATTTTCCGCATAAATAGAATTACGATAGCAATTTTGTGATGTACTCACGTAGTATTAAAAATATCTTCGCTGTGGTCAGTTATTATTTGTCCCACGTAATTCGCTATAAACATGTAAACAAAGTGAATGAGCAAGAGCGTGATAATTGTGAATAAATCTGCTAAGTCCTTTATGTCGGCCAGTTGAAGTAGCTGCAACGTTATCGTTCAATATGATTTTAATTTGACGCGTTGCGTGTATCCAAACTTTCATGCATTATCTTATATACTTACGCGACATAAATTAAGACTTATGGAAGCAACACCAACAATAATCATGATACAATATGACGTGGAAAAATTTGACAGAATTAAATCGAAGAATCTTTAAAAAAGGGAAATGCGAAAAATCTTGTTATATTAATGTTAGATGAAGACAGATGATTTTACGTTCATGTAATCTTTCTGTATTTTACATATATAACCTTTAATCCAAAGTCAAAATTTTAATTTTACATTTTACATAATAATCATGTAAATTTCGTAAAATTTGTACGATCAACATTTCGAAAACTTCGAGATATAACATTATACGTGTATGATCTGTCGACGCTACAAATAATTATTTATTGCTGTTTGTTGAGGCTTAAAAAAAGATTTCAAAATTATTTCATATATCCGATACATTATCTCTTGTATTTAATATTTATTTTTAATTTCAGGCAGCAAAGAGAGGGTGTGTATTATTCAGTAGAGTGTAATTTACTCAGTTACAAAAACGCTATTGTTATAAGCAAATATTAAATATGACTTACAATAAAAATTAATAACGAAATATATAAACTAAACGTTAAATTTTCTTTTTCCATAATATCTGTTATTTTTTATTAGCGTTAAAAATGTAGATAAAATTCGAGCATTCACAGGTTAGAAAGAACGAGTTGTACGTCTCGCCGCCGATTTTCCTGCGTCCTGGAGTCAATTTCTGGTCATCGCCGTGGTCAGACACTCAATGGCGCTACACGCAAGTAAGAATCAATCGGAAACGCGGTGTTAACTAATGTTTTGACGACGATAGTCAAATGCTACGAACAAAATACTTTCACTGTATACACAAGTGCAACCGTCCTAATTGATTAATAATTAGTAATGATTTATAATTAGTTTGATAGAGATTAATAATTTTATAATTTAATAATATTTTTTAAAGAATCGGAATATTTTGAACGTTGATTTCCCGGTCACCAGATATACGTGTCATTAATTGGCGATTGGTAGAGGGGGGGAGGGATTTGACTCGCTTGGAAGGGATGCTCCCTATTGTTTTGAAAATTTCGCGCGCCGCGTTCCGTGACCGTTAATGTGCGCGACGCGGAGCGCGTGTATCGATGCATTGTTTGTTATTGCCTTTGAGTGGTAAAAACATTTCGTCGGTTGATGACGCAGTACTATTTGTCCATTGTTTTGGTAGCCTTGTGTGTATATTTTCCGTAATCGTCAGTACGTCTCGAGCCGACAAGTGACGTACACACGCGATGTATATGTACACAGAGAAAACAATTTATTGATTCAAATAAATGTTTCTTTGGAATAGTCCAAACGAATTATTTGACACAACAAAAATATTACTTTGGAACTAAGCTGCAAATAAATATTTCTGTTGCTTCAAACAAAATTTTTTTTATTAATCGAAAAATTCGTTTGGACTATTCCAAAGAAACATTTATTTAAATTCAATCAAATCGTTCTCTCTGTGTATCGGTGCGTTATTTACTATTCCCCTTTTGTTCATTGTTTCGGTAACTTCATGCGTGTATTTTCCGTGAGTTCCGAGTCGATATATCTTGAGCCGGCGAGCGATGAGCCCATCGCGGCGCGGAGCGCGAATAACGTTAGATGCAATTCGCGTGAGTGACCGAAATATTTCGGGAAACTATTTAATCGGACTCTCGTCAACATTATGTTAGTTAACACACGTTTCTCCGATCGAATTGTATCTACGCGAGTGTCGGTGTCAGTGAGTGCCTGAAGCAGCTAGGAATAGGATGCTGGGTGCCAGGACGCAGGACGTCGAGACGTAGACATGTATATTTCAAGGTATGTCAAGGTAATTATTTATCATACAAGAGATTTTCGTTCTTAGTAGACGTTTGACAAACGTATCAGAAATAAAGAGAACTTTAAATCGAAATTTAAACCGGTATTCATAGTCTTTTATTATTTGACAATTATATCTTCGTGAATCTTCGATTATTCTTTAACTTGTACATGTTGTTACTATATTTTTCAAAAAATATATTGATCTAAATAGCCGAATAATGAATACGAATTTGTAATTCTCAATTAAATAAATATAGTTCTCGATTGAAAATCTTAAATAATTTACAACTATGATTACCAGTCTTAGAGAACGTAATCTAACGTAAATCTTGCAAGTGTTGATTTTTATGTCTAATAATGCTCCTCGGGCGGCGATTTTGTTTATATCCGTTTGTTTTTATTTTCGTTTAACTTTCTTTTCGTACAAAGTCCAAATTGAAATTTTTATGGATAAACAATATAGTTTTTCCTTCATAATTTTTTTATCAGCTTTTTTAAGATCTTAATCTTAATTATTATTATATTATTTAATATTTGCTTGTATCTCATGTACTCTATTTGAAGCTAAGTTAATACATTGCTAATTTAATAAAAACGTGATACATACTTGATGGCTCTCCGATGCAAATCCACGGCGCGAATTATCTTGCAGTATATTATTCGTTCGGTCTGCGCGACGGAGTATTGCAGGACACTTTTTTCTAACGCGTGTTCTATACGGAAACTACGAACCTTTTTTCTTAGTCATACAATTAGTTGTACAATTAATTAAACCAACGATTCGATCGCGGGTGATTTTCTCACCTGACGATTTTCAGCATCGCACAAGCGTGCTCCATATAGATCAGAGTTATCGTTCCAGTAGACACAACAGTAAAAGATCCTAGTAGGACAGCTATGAACTCGTGCAGCAGTATAAGAGGAAAGTACCTTTCAGAATCGATGAAGTATTCGACTAACACGGTCACACGGCGTGGTCGGGATTCGTTAAGTGGCATAAGCCAATCGAATATAATGGGAAAGGCTTCCAGAAATTCAAAGGCAGAATTGCCGATAAAAACTGCTACTGTAAAACGTCGAGTAATCTCTTGAATAATTTTCTCCCGCGCGACAACGATTATAAACGTTAAAGCAACTCTACACATCTCTCTTTGTCTTACGTATAAAAACGATCGTGTAAGTATGTATCGTACGAGCATATTTGTGCAATATCTCAATTTCTCTCTTGTCGTTTTGTCGTCGAAATTCCTTCCAATCTTTTCGCACTACCTCCATCAGTAGCTGGATCTGCGTACGTAAGATTAACCATTAAGCTAAACTAAATATGCTCGCGACATTTCTTCGTTTCCTCCGTCGGTAAATGCGATCGTGAGTGTAAAGAATCTCTCCATTATCGTGGATAGAATGAAGGAGAAATCAACGTAAAAACGTGACTTACTTTCGTGGCTTTAACGTAATAAGTACTGTACTTTAATGTGTAGATGATAGTGGGAAAAATGCTCGAGAGCACCTTAAGAAGCAGGTTCATATTGCATTCCGAGCTGATCAGTGTGCATAGCTGTAAATAGTAATTTTATCGAATCGTTTCGAGTATCGTGTATCTGTTCAATGTTATTTCGCACGACGAATATTGTTCGTATCGGACGAAGACGGTCTCGAAGTACCTGAACAAATATATAGTAGATGAATGTAGCGTGAATGAGTATCGGTTTAACTCGCGCGCATCTCGTCCTTCGATGTGGCCAGAGTCCGAGGTTGCTGAGAAGAATCTTGTTGATTTTATAGTATCGTTCTTCGCTGAACTCCATCTCGAGCTCTGGCAAAAATACGACTGCGCGCTCTCTCTCGCGCAAACAAAATAATTCTTTCCGTTTTTCCGTCGCGGGTATTTTCCGTTTACCTCCTTCTTACGGCGCTTTTCAATTTCTTCTAGAAATTTTGCGAAACGACAGTAACGTCGAAATAACCGACAATAGCCATAAGTGGATAATTTTCCGGGCTGCGGAAGAAACAGCGTCGAGTATTGAAATTATCGTCGGATGCGTTGTTTCGCAATAAACTTCTTTCCCCTTTTCTTCCCTTTTCTGTCGCGCAAGCGCATATAAGCTCACGCTCCTCAGTTCGTTTCGATACGTGCAGTATGTTTTATACTCACGGATACTTACGCTCTCATTGCGTTGTGGACAAAGATCTGTCCCTCTCGCGCGTTCGTCTGTTTCGTTAGACACCAATTTAACGTCGCGCTTATTATCATCACCGTCACGACACGGCTACATTGATGCAGACAACGCAACGCTGCGAACCGCTGTGGAGTCTCGCGAATGGATGGCATTAATTATGACAGCCGGCGTTAAAAATCATCGATGCAAATCAGCCGCAACTTTCTTTATGTGACGCGCGACGAACACACCCATCTCGCTCGCGCTATCAACGCGCGGAATAAATTACCACGAGGTAAGACAGCGACAGGCCGGTAAGCCGCAACACAAAGCGTCCGCATCTCGCATCGTTGCGCCAAAGTTATATCGGATTACCGGTGTATTTACGCCGCCTCTCTCGAGTGCCACGCCGGAAGTTAAGACGTTGTTTTTCATGCTTTTCAGCGCACGAGCGTGCGATGGTAACAGCGACTGCAAGCGCGCGCAACACGTCGCGCCGCGCGACGTATTCAATGAGATCGCATTATTTTCCAGCCTCGCACTCAAGTAAGTTCGCTTCAGTCAAGGGTAGTACGCGAGATCTCGCGCCGATCAAAACGCCGGGATTTCGTCGTCGCGATTCATTACTCTCTGCTCGTCATAGTTAGCAACAAAGCAAAAAATGGAAAAAGAAACGGAGTAAATTGACGAGGGTCATTTGTTAAACATTGGTCCAATTAATTCTCATTTGTAAACTGGTATGATTTATTAAAGCTCAATCATTCATTGTTGATTCGCAAACGAATGTGCTCCGCGCTCTTTTTATTTTTTTTACATTTATTCGATCGAGGTGTCCGCTAAACGCGATTAAAATTTTACACTTGCAACACTCGATATTATTATTATTATTATTATTATCATCATTATCATTATTATTATTATTATTACTAAAATGCACGAATTACCGTGAAATACGAAAATGATATGTTAGTGATCTGAAATGAAATAGAGATAAAGAGATAAAAAGAGAGCGAGAGCTCGTGATTAAACTTTCACCATCCGTACGTGTGGTTAATTACCGTCACGAAATCTTCCAACGAAGGCACGAAAATATCTTTCACATGAATGACAGTACTTTGATGCCTCTTTGCATCATATACAACAGCAATTTGCACGTGTAACGTACCATCGCGATGTGTACCTATAAACACGTTATTAATAATGAGATATCTTTCGCGTAATTTACGATATCTATATATAATCGCATGTGACATAAAACAAGTCGTGTTTTTCTATCTTTTTGAGAATAGAACTTTTCTCTCTTCCTCTCTTCGTATTTTTGAAGCTTTATTTAAAAAAAATAATATCGCGATGCATATGTTTTTCCTTAAATCTCAATGTTTTTGTGCATTTGTATTTTAACACGCCAGCTGTTATTTTGATTTTCGTTTATCGTACAAAGGCTTCACTGATGACTGAATTGCCAAAGGTATGATAAATAAATGCAATTCGAGACGCGCATATCTTTTATCTCGTCATCGGTTCATTGGCTTTATATTTGCTGTACAATTGATTTTTCAAATACAACCAATTGTACCTTATATGTAACTTAATAATATGCAACAATATTATGATATCGATCATCGTGACGTTTAACGTGTTAAAGCGCGTATCTGTTTGATGTCGAACAAAGTAAACAAATGTAAAGTAAAGAAAACATTTACATAGATCATTTTGTAAATCATTCACGTTTTAAAAGATACAGCTGTGCTGTGGTCTATCAGCTCCTGACCGGTGTGATCACACAAAAATATATAATAGATATGACGAGAACAAATAGTATAGGGGGATGATCATTCCTCAAAATCGTTCAAATATCGCATAGTCAAGAAGAACTATGCGTAAACAGAAAAATCATCTGCGCTTTACAATCTCACCAAATCAATTATCATAGCTTTCCGGAATAATCGCAGGTTACCGGTATAATTGCGGAACGATGAACTTACGCGTAGCACATCAACAGATAGAAAGATTATTCCCAAGGAAATCAAGAAAATATACAAAACAGCGAAGCCGGACCTTAGAAATCTATATTCTTACAATACAGTCACTTAACTATGCTCATTCCGAACGATCAGAGTTCAAGAACAATAGAGAACGGAGAACAATGGTAAGTACAGAACAAAATTCATCCGCCCAAGAAATTAGAGTAAATAAATAAAAAACAATAAAAGAAGTGCGTTTGTCACGCATGAAGAACATCGTATAAAATCGACTAAAACTAAACTATGTCTTTATAATTTCGAGCTCGATCTTGATTTTTAAAAGATCCCAATTGTTCGTGATGTTCTCCATGAGATTCCTCATCTTTTTGGAGACTTTTTGAGACTCGATTAATTTAGTCTAAAATATAAAGCACCAAAATATAAACGAATAGGTGTGGCAAATACAACAGAGAGATGTATCGTACGAGTTATACTATTTCGCGTTTCCTGCATAAAACATAAATCCTGTGACGTAATTAGACTTACTGACTCCGCACCTAGGCAAAAGGAAATATACTTTAGAACAAACACTATGCAAGGTGTTGCAAATGAGAGAACTTTGAGCAGTAGAGCCAAGCTGTATTCGGTTGACATTTCAGTAACTGAAAACATTTTGTTAACTGAGAAAGTTGCTTCAAGCTGAACGAAAACGTACATTATTATTACATTATACACAATATAAAATAGAAAGCGTTCTTAATAGAACATTATTTTAAGCAAATTAGATTATAACATCCGTTCTTCTTTTCCTCTAAATGTTACAAAAAGAAAAACGTACATGTATGCTGTGCATATAGTATAATACGCATCAAAAGCATTATATATATATATATGTTATTATATAAATAACAAGTTTGACTTGGTGCTAGAAATATCCATAATATTATAAATTGAAATATTAATATTTCAACGTTACTTAACTCGTTGTTCTATTGGAGTAAGATTCGCGGATTTATTCTGCCGAAATAATGAGTCTGATTTAATTGCACGTAAAAATGATTTACCTGAACAATGGTAGAAGAGACGAGAATGATGGTAGAGAATGACGCCTTGGATCTTGGTCATTTTTGGATCCTGATATGGCCGCAAGCCAGTCGAGCACAGAAGCATACGATTCAAACTATAGTAACGTTCTCCCACAAAGTCCGTGCTCATTTGATATCTTAAGACACCTTAATCTGCGTCTTTAGATGAGTTCTTTTAAGCGTTGTCCGCATATTTTATTCCAGCGCTCGGACTTTCTCCTATTTCCACAATTGGAGTCGCGTTAAAGTTATTACCCGAAATTATTCAGATGCTCCTTTCTCTCTCTTCCCCCCCTCCCCTTTTCTCCTTCTCTCTCTTTCTCCTCGTTTCTATTCCTACATTCTTCCGGCGAGAAAAATTTCACGCACGGCATATAGATACGTCTCCTATTCTGCATTTAAGAGGAGAAAAAAGAGGTTGCAACCTAATTTGTTTAAATTGCATGTATTGAGGCTAAAAGCAGCATTTTTGTCCCCTCCGGCTGAAAGTGATGCAAGCGTAGTAGCGGACGGGACATCAATCCTACGCTCCATTCTTATTTAAATCGTCGTCAGAGCAATGTCTTTTCTGGCGACACGCGTTACGACATTTTGCGCTTCACGAACACTTCAGTACATATTCAGTAACTATAATTTGCGGTCATTACAAACTCATAGCTAACAATCGATTCTCAGGAAGTTTCCTTCAATTTCGGAACGTGAGTCACATATATTCCGTACATTATATCGTACAAAGCATGAACTGCGTAAATGATTCTGTTTTGTATTTGAAATTTTCTTTATCTGAGATTTTATTTTAGATGTATTCGCGTATTATTCAAGTCACTCTTATTCTATTTCTACTTAAGGATACGAAAATAATATCTTGGTCGTTCTACAAATATATAGCGTGTTAACGGCTCTGTAGTACTATCATTATCCACAAATGTTTATCTTTATATGGTTATCGTGTGGAGCACAACAATGTAAAATAGAACATCGATAAACTCGAGAGCTGAAAAAGTATAGTGTTTCGTGCCATTCACTATGAAGATTCTGCTACCGACGAGGATATCAGTCGATTTCGCGTAAACGCAACTTTACCGTTGCAAAACCTTCCAGCGACACGATGTACACTCCTCCCAATACAACTTTGTAGCTTCGCACACTTTGCTGTATTACATATAACAATAGTTTCTGCGTCTGCACGGAGGCTTTGTATCATGGAATGTCGTATTTGAAATCGTGTACAGGATCGTGATGAGTTTTCGCTCGGAGAGAAGGGACGTCAATTTTTCCTCGAAGCAAAATGCAACACATACTAAGAAAAAAAGTACTCGGAAATTTATTTGTGGGACATAAAATTTATTCACAGAAATAAACTTTATTTCGTAGAAATAAATTTTGTTTCATAGAGATGAACTTTATATCCCATAAATAAATTTTCAAGTATCTTTTTCTCAGATCGATCGATTCGTTTTTATTAAGATCGAAATAATGTTAAGATTCTTTTCATCTTAAAGATTTTACGCTAACATTCTGTCGACCGGCTATTTGCAAATCTTTCCGACTATTTTTTCATAAACTAACAGTAAAGTTTTATCGTGATCGTTTAACATTAGGATACGTACAAAATACGTTAGAATTTGATCGTTTCTTTAAAATAACGGTAAAAACTAATATATAAATGTATATATTAATATATATATATATATATATGTTTAAGATACTTGCGTTTCATTGAGAACGTGCGTGCTGTGATCTATTATCTTTTAACCTACGTAGTTGGCTAGAAACATATAGCAGAATTGACCAGCGACAAATATCACCAACAGAACGGTGTATTCCTTGCTTACCACCAACACTGCAGTCTAAGCATTTCGTTTCGTTAGTCACAGCGCGACGCGATCAACGTTCCCGCGGTTAGTTTCGTCGGGAAACAATTTCTACGAAGTTGCATACTGGAAAATGCCTCTTAACTGGACACATGTACATACACAAACACTTACACGAAACAGATTAATATTGACAGACGCTACACCCAAACAAAGTATGACGAAAGTAGACAGACTGATCGTCGCTCTAAGGTATTCGAAGAACCTTCAATGTGAGAAAGATCCGTCTTTAAACATTACAAAATAGGAAGTGCTTGGTGCAACCAACTTGCGTTTTTGAGTAAAACGACAATTATTCTCTTATAGACTTAACTGAATGGCTCTTTGATGAGCTTGAACGGCGGCGATTATCCTCGCGCGCACGTAGGTATTCCATTCGATTGTGGAGTTCTGCGTGATGCTTTCGTCCAAAGCGTGTTTCATCCGATAACTGATGCAAAGATTAAATAAACGTGCTGTATGAAAGAGAGCGGTAAGCATTTAAAAAGCCTCAATATATGTTTTCGCTATTTTCCGTATCATTTAGCATTATATTTATCTATTTATTTATGTTCTCTTTGATTACATGAGAAAAACTTTTAAATTTTAGTTCGATTAATCATCTACCGTATATGAAAGACGTGCATTAAAAAAGAGGCATTTACATTCAGATTGATGTGAGGATGAGTGAGGAAATTGTTTTAAGGGAATTTCCCCTAATTCGTTGACTTTACCTAGCGACTTCGAACATGCTGAATATGTGATACATATTTTTGAAGAATGTAGTGTCCGTTCCCACAAATACGAACAATGATACGATGAGCGCTACAACTATGTGCATTATGAGAGTATTATAGTACTTTTGCTGGTCCACGAAATATTCCGTCAAAAACGGAAGCTCCTTCGAATGGGACTCGTTTGACGGTGTTGCGAAGTCGAATATATTCGGCAGTAAACAATAAGAAATGAAAATACTCATCGCAAAGCACATTATCACTGCAAAGAGTAAAGCAGTTAATTAAGCAGTTAATTAAGTAAATTTCTAATTTTCAAATTTCTCTGCATTTTTAGCGTGTAACATCGTCGAATTATTGATTGCATAAATAATGCCGGTACTGCCGGTACTGCTCTCTTACGCGTGAACACCATGATATATCGTCTTGCTATGTTCATGTATTTTCGAATAATGTGAATTTCCTCCTCGCTAGTTAACGAGTTCCAGTCGTCCTGAATCAGTTCCATCATTTTGATCAACTACGATTATAAATTAATTGACGTAAGACAAGAGGGGAATAACACGAACAGAGTCGCACTTTTCATTCACGACACACAGCATAATTGCACATTTTAATAAAACAAGGTGCGTGCGCGCATGCAATTAAACGCTTGGTATGAGAAATTCATCTTACTCGGCTCGTTTGTGAGTAAAAGGTTTTGTACTTGACGATGTAAATCATGGCCGGTATAGCGAATGAGATCATTGAGGATGAAATCGAGATTGCATTTCGTAATGAAGAGCTTCAATAACTGGAGTGAAACGTAGGTTATTGTCTTTTAATCGTGTCTTTTTTAAAGTAATGCGCGCATCAGTGATGTCTCATTTAATCTAGAATCCCTGATAAGTAAGAGTCTGGCCAACGTATTAGTTTGATAATGGCGTACTAACAGCCTTGTAACTGATATATGAACATATAGTTAGTTTTCTATTACTGAACTGGCTGTTCAACTTTTAGAACGTGTATTAACGTTGAAGGGAAAAGGAATGAAAATGAGTGCATTAGTTTAGAAAGTGAACTGTAGTGTGCATTAGTTTAGAAATTCAACAAAGAACAGATCTGTACACAGAATGTTAGATTATTTTTTGAATAACATTTTAATTACAACATTTTAGTTACAACCTCAATTCCACTTACTAGCAAAAAAGATTTAATTTAACATTGTATGTGTGTGATACTTTTCTTTATATATAGTTTTTAGAATTATTTAATAAAAATCAAATAATGTGATTATATTTATTCGCTTCTGAGTTAAAACATTACATTTATTTTCTATATTACATTTATTAATATTACATTTATTTTCTATATTTTTGCTTCTTAGTTATTGCGTGCAGTCGTCGTTATGATTGGTGCCGCTCTTCTGTGTTAAATCAGTTAAAATTAGGACAACATAAACCAGACTCTTACTCTTCCACTCTAGCTTAATCTCACATCGGGACAGTTAAAGGGCGATAAATAATTATTTAATCGGATGGTCCCGCATATGGAATTCAATTCCCATCCGTGCTATTACCTGCGTAACCACAGAGGACACTAGAATGACGACGGAGACGGTCGTCTGAATTGGCTTCAGCTTACGATTCCCGTGCGGCCGCAGGCCAACTGGCGATAGAAATATTCGATTCAGTTTGTAGTATCGATTCCAGAGCTGCTCCATTTCCGCTGGACGGTCGACACGCGTTTGAGCCCGGATCGCCCGGCGGTGGACCTTGACACTCCTCTTAAATCTGCATTATTCATCGTCCGTATTTCCTCGAACGCACCAATATCGTAGAACGACCGCGGTATAGAACCACGGTACGATAATACGATAATAACGTTTTCTTGAGAGTTTTCACGAGAGTTTTCTTCGTTTTCATCGAAGAGAGAGAATAATTTTACACGATGTAACGATCATCGTGTCGCCAACCCCCTTCCCGAGACGAAGGAAAATGACACTGCGCGAGTTACTCAAATTACATCAAAATGCTTTATTTTCCGTAATGGCAAAATAACGGTTACTCACCACGCAACTACCTTACATTCGCGCGAATTCTATATGTGGCGATCCGTGTGTTAGTGTGTCTAGAGCCGTCGCCGGTACATCTTCGAGCTCTTCTCCGACATAGTGTTCTTCGTATTAGACCGTAAGGGTATTCACAAGTAAGAATGACTTGTCAAAGCATACTTGTTAAAGCGTGTGCAGTAAGCTGAAGTGCAGTAAGCGCACGCAAAAACGTCATCTTAGAACGGCACACATGAAACGAGCGGTTTTAGCTCGTATGATGGCGCCATTTGTCGTTTTTTAGCATATTGAAAGTCATCTATGGTGACATTAATCATTCAAAGCGACAGTAATATTAATTCAAGCACGACGTAACAGAAAGAAGAGCTGTGTGTATATATGTATGTATATATGTACATATCGTGTTAAGAGAAAGAGAGAGAGAGATATTTAACACTAAATACAATTAAATAGAATATTCGCGACGACAAAGAGTCTGTCGAATTTACGACAAATGATCTTTTCGGGTGTAGCTTCGTTTATCTCTCTTCTTATGAAATATTCTGAAGTAACTGTCGCTCGAAAATCACTATCGGCCGCTACGTTTTCGCTCTCTCCCCGTTCGTTGGGTCCTCATTGTTGCATGGAATAAATCACCGTGAAGTACGACAGCGACATGCTCGCGAGCTGAGAAAATAAAACGTCACTTTAGGACAAAATAGAAATAAAGCTTACAGTCACAGCAGCAGCAGCAGCAGAAGTGTAAGTTACCGTGGTAAAGTCTTCCACCGATACCGAGTAAATACCGCCTATGATCAACTTGCAAGATTTCATGCTCCTTTGCATCACAAACAGCAGTAACTTTTGCGTTTGCACCGGCGCCTCGTACCATTGCGTGTTGTATCTATCAATTTTCATAATGTTCGATGTAACACCTCGCCCCACGTCGGGCAGGAAACAATTTTTTAATGCTTCGCACGTTCAACGTGCGATTGGAATGTATTATTCAAGTTTGAAAAATACGTTTATTAATTCCGACGACTCGGTTTCTCCATTAACGTCCGGCACATAATTTACACGGTACAGTTTACGGTACAATTAACAGTATAATTAATGATATTTTCAATAAAGTTGGGGTAAATCAGGAACATTCGTATCGTGGTGTACGCGAATTTGACTCTAACGATGTCGATATCCGAATGTTCTGATACGTGAATATTTCCGGTTTATGCGAGATAATTTGCGGGTTACTTTTTACAAATTACTTGGCTACTTCAGTATCGTGATTAATGTAGACTGTAAGCAAAAAACAAAATTGTAAAGTAATGTAAAAATCAATAAAAAATGGTAGGCGAGTTTGACTTGAGATTTTTGGTTTTGGCTTCCCAGGTGCTTCGTTATTTTGGATAATATACAGGGTGTCCGGGTGCAAATAATACAATAAAAGTTATATACCATTTTGAGATTTTCTCAATATTTATTCCGTAATTAATTAAAATGTATAAACGAATGAGCTTACGAGAAGCGGTAGGACAGGCTCTGTGTGTAAAAGAAATGGCTTACCTCTTAGCAGCAATAAGTAAACAGCTGATTTCGAGACGGAGTAACGTATATGTGTCGCTTGTTACTCCGCCTCGAAATCAGCTGTTTATTCATCGTTGCTAAGAAGTAAGCCATTTCTTTTACACACAGAGTCTGTTCTACCGCTTCTCGTGAGCTCATTCGTTTATACATTTTAATTAATTACGGAATAAATATTGAGAAAATTTCAAAATGATATATAACTTTTATGATTATTTTGACCCGTTCTACTCGTACACGGTGGTTGTTCGATCAGTTACCGGACATCCTGTCTGAATATCCGAATAATTTGAGTACCAAGTAGCCAAGTACAAAAAGTTAGCTGACTTATATTGATATTTATATTAGACACACACATAATGCTCGCGTGAGCGGACCGCTCGTGATTCGCGCTTGTTTCGTTCATGATACTCACGTTTTCACAGAGATTTCGGTACTGTGATCTATTATCTTTTGTCCCATGTAATTGCATATGAACATATAGTAAAAATGGCTCAATATGAATACCATATACGGTATAATGCTTTCCTTTTGCTCGGTTAGCAAGATAATTTGAGAGAGCTGAAATGCGTAAGATCGCATGAACTTTTCCCCGAATTTAAATCTCGTATTTTCGGATGTCGGGGTGAACACAGCCGACTACCGTATGTCAATGTATAATTAACGGGTCCACAAGTTCACTTACGCGAAATAAGTTGAGACTCAAGGAAGCTACGCCGCAACCAGTTAGAACGAAGTAGGATGAGGAGAATGTAGACGTCAGATACTGGAAAAACCTTAAAAAATGAAGGAACCTCACGCGTCACACATACTGAGACAATACTCGGCAGACATTTGCGAGATTTGTTATGATGGTACGATGAGTGCCGCATATAACATTTAAATGATTGCGAAGTTAATTAAAAAGTTACAAGAATGGAAAATCGAAATATGAAATCCGTAATAAGAAGAACAATAGGAACACATCCATGGATTTGAAGCGAAATCTGCTCAATAGTTTTATTTCGCGGAATATCTCTATGAAAACCGATAATAAATAAAATAAAAATAGCTATATATATATATATAAAAATCGGCAAAAAATGAAATAGCGGGTAAACAATTCAAGGATTTCGTCAAAGTGATCAAAAACGAGAAAATCACGAGAATCCGTGCATGCACAGTTCGGCAATTATTCGCAATACCTCCATAAAAATACCAAGTTGTTACCGACTTGTTGGCTCTTTGGTGGATATATACAGCGCCTATTATTTTCCTACGGATCGCGTTTGTTTCGCTCAATGCGGACGGCACCGTCCCGCTCATGTCCAACGCGTGTTCTATTCGATAACTGGAACAGTCGAGAATAGGAAGTGTCGATGGACGTGTAAGGGAGGAAATTCCTACCTTAGCAGAAGAGCAGAAAACAGAAGCCAATCGGAACTCGCGCTGGTAGAAAAGCGGAAACTGTCGACTAGTAGCTGACCACCAGTGTTAGTTCTGACTGGCTTTTGTCTTTCTATTTTTTTGCCAAGATGTTCTCTCTAATACGTAATGTTTCAGAGAAAGAGAGAGAGAGAGAAAGAAAGAAAGAGAGAGAGTTACGTATGTTTAGAATCACCACTGTGCGACCTACTTTACCTAGCCACCTTGAACAAACCGCAAGCATGATGAATGTACGCGAAGAACAACGTCTCGGTGGATACCACGATCACGATCCCTAACGTGGCTGTTAACTGCATGTGTAATAATATCGGATGAAAGTACTTTTGCTGGTCGAGAAAGTATTCTGCTAGGAACGGCAGACTCCGCGGGCGGGATTCGTTTAACGGCACCGCCGCATCGAGAATGTCCGGTAACAAGGTCCACAGAATGAAAAGCACCGTGCCGGGATAGATTATGCCTGAAAACACGAGACAACCCCTGAGCGTGGGATTATTACGAGCGAGAGAGTTCGTATATTCGTTCGTCAGCTGGAAGATGTTTCGCGGGCCGAGTATGACTCGCGTTTTACGGCTCGTACCCGCGAACGTGTACAGGTATATTCTTCCGGTTTCGGCGCATCTCTTTATTATCTTGAGTTCCCGTTCGTCCTTCAGTGCGTTCCAATCGCGCTGGACTTGTTCCATTAACTCTCTGATCTGCCCACATGCATTGCGTTTATTGCCAAGTGACTCTGGTCGTCCACTACTCCGCGCGGTGACTTACCTGCCGGGACTTTATATAAAAAGTGTTGTACTTGAGGATATAAATGACACTGGGAATGAGCATCGACAGGTCGATCAATATGAGATTGAGATCGTATTCCATTGTGAATAGTTTTAGCGACTGAAACCGACAAGACAGAAGCCTGGTTTTCATGTTGTCAGGTCGACAGGATCACAAGGTGTGTTCTCTTCTTTCGTCCGCGCGGTATTCGAGTGAAATTCGCCGCGACTGCAGCGGTTGTATTGCGCGCGAAAATGTTGCGAAAACATCGAAAGAAACGAAGGGCGAGATTATCCGAGCGAATTAAACGTACACGCGGACGGTATGAAAGCTGCACAAAAGTTACCGCGCAAATCTCATAAATACACTTCTCATTCTCGCGTGTAGAATCCCATTTACGTTCCTTTGGTATCTGGAGTAGCGTCTACCTTTTACCTGAGTGATTGTTGCAGATAGAAGTAGAATTATACAGACGGTCGCTTGAATATGCCTAAAGCTTGCCTGCTGGTACGGCCACAGACCAATCCATGACAAAAAGATTCGAATTAGCCTATAGTACTGATATCCAGGAAACTCCATTTCTCCTCGAAGTCCGCCGCGCATTTGACCTCAGGATGCCGCGGTGTCTCTTGTTGTTACATTGTACTCTTCATCGAATATTCTTCCTTCTTTTTAGAAAAGAAGAAATTGACTCGAATATTACTTAATAACGCGCGGTCCCCAATTTAACGCTCAGCCAGGCGAGAAGGTAAGAGGAAAAAGAGCGACAGCGTAAAGGCCGATGAGAAAAGTCACCGGTGCCGTCAATTACGTAAATTATGCGACACTTTGTTTCGTTCTTCACCCTTATCAAATTGCTCCCTCGGCTGCCTTCCTATTTCCTTCGCCGTCCGTTCCACGCAAGCGCACTTATGACTATGCTCCATTCGGCTTAGCCCGGTTAGTATCATTTTGCTAGTCGTACATTACGGTTTCGTATTTTCAGTGGCGAGAGACGCGCGGAAATCTTCGTTTGCATTGCGAAACAAATGGAAAATTTGCGGGATTATTTAGAGCTGTCCCCTTTGTTCGTTTGGTATGTATGGGGCACAGAAAACGACTTTTACGGAAACGAAAGCTCAAAGGATCGTGTGTGTTGCGCGGGATTAAATGATACATGTTTATATTATTCGATATGTAGGAAATAGAGACGAGGATGTTGTTTCGCGATATCCCGTGACTTGGCGGCTCATAACAGAGAGCGAAAATTTCATTCGGTGATTAATAGCAATTGAAATTCCGCCCTTCTGTGTAATAAAGATCGAAAGAGATTCTCGTTCGCGGCGTCATTGCGTCGAATAAATTACCATGAAGTAGGACACGGATGTGCTCATAGTCTAGAACAAAAAAGATCTATCTGCAAAGGATGGCATACAGGCTGAAGGCGCTGTCGTATTACTACGTGAAAGTAATTCATTACCGTGGCGAAACCTTCCAACGACGCGATATACAAACCGCCCACAAGCAGCATGCAATTTTTCGAGCTTTTTTGCATCATGAACAATATCAATTTCTGCGCGTGCAATGACGTTTCGTGCCATTTGGAGTTATATCTACAAACATTAATGAGGATATGTATCAGTACGTAGTTCTATTTGAATGAAAGAAAGTGTTGATTCTCTTGTAATATCTCTGATATGAGTTGTTCAATGTACTTCTAAATTACTATTATAGTAATTACTCAATAGTAACTTGAAATAGCACCAGCTACTCAAATTCTATGCTACACCTTTCGGATGTACTCGCAACTACAATTATTATTTCAAATTACCACACGAAAGTGAAAATGATCAAAACTGCCGGTAGGAAATCTATTTGATCGATCGCACAACCGTATGCCTCCGTTTGTTTTATCGAAAGATATCGATCGAAAGATAAGAAAGATGTGACGACAATTCTTAACGATATCATCCGACAGAAATTTGTGCTGTCGCGATGCAACGTGAAGAATAAGCAAAATTCATAAAATATAATTTCGATAAATATGCACTTCCTTTCCGGTAACTTACATTCTTGTACGAAAATCATTGCTGTGATTCAACACCATTTGTCCGGCATAGTTCACGAGGAAGAAATAAAACAGATGGACGCTCACACTTAATAGAGGGAAGAGATTTTCAGAAATTCCTTCCGCGATTACCGCCTGAAACAGCTCAGGTGCAAGACGCGTTTAGTTGAGTCACATTAACGTGGACTCGAATCGTTGAGATAAATTAGCGCTTTCGCGATTCGTGCGCATTATTAGCGGATTAACACACATATTAGCGATTAACAATGAAACAATTTCGTTAGAGAGATAAGAAAATTTTACTTACACGATACAGTGTAACAGTTAGAGACGCCACGCCGAGTAAAAGCAGAAATAAATACATCATTACAAAAGTATCCTTCATGAATTCGAAAAACCTTCAACAACGAGAAAATACATTATACGGATCATTCAATGTATGTGAATTTTATGTTGTATTTTCTCTCTTTTCCTCTCTCTCTCTCTCTCTCTCTCTCTCTCTCTCTCTCTAATATTTCAAAATAAGTTAATATATCGCGAGATATCATGGCCATTTGATATGTGTAAGTCATGAATTACACGATAAAAAAATACCGACTTGATCGCTCGTCTGTGAATGTCGACGGCGCCGACAATTCTGGCGCAAGCCGCGCAACATCTTCCAGAAGTTAAACTGTCTTGCTCGTTCTCATCGAAAGCATGTTCGATGCGATAGCTGAAAGAGCGAGGACCGTCTTAGAAACGAGGAGAGAAAATTTCGAGCTTAATATTGACGCGAAATTAATTTTTTCGAAATGAAATATTGTTATCGCGGTCACTCTTTCTCGATAACAATATTATAAATCCGTAATTGACAGTTTGCTTATGAAATCTCACGCGTAAGCAGTCGTTTAGCGTGAGCTTTTAAGTCGCGACATTTCGAACGTTTCTTACCTAGCTATTTCGAACATTCCGCACGCGTGCTGTATGTACGCGACGTATATGGATGTTGTGGACATGAGGATATTTTGAAGCACGAAAATGGCCACTGTCGAATACAGCAGAACAGTATAAAAGTATTGATCAATATCGACGAAGTACTCGCACATAATTATGAGATGATGCGGACGAGACTGATTAAGCGGCGCGACGAAATCCAGTAGATTCGGTATGAAATGTATGGAACCGAATAACAGCGGGAACGTATAGGCGACCACTGCAATTATTAACATGAGTTTATCATCGAACGGTGTGATAAGATTAAAGACACATGACGGTATACACTAAGACAGTTATGTAAGCAGCGGTTACGAGATAATACATGGAAAAAAATAAAGTCGTAATATATGAACACTTACAAAATATTGCTACTTTTTTGCCGCAAGAGCAAATTCTTTTCGTACAACAGTAATATGTTTTAGTAACTTGATATTATGTTGATTTCACAGCAAAAAAATTTGCTGCTGCAGCGAAAAAAGTTGCAGCAATGTTTTTTAGATGTCCATATATTACAACTATTTTAGCTGCAACAAACAACTTTTTTTCTGTGTAGCAGATAATGCGACACATAATTGACGGTCGAAAATTAACTATCATGATCGCACGTATAAGTCAGACGCATTGAAAGGAAAGATTTCCTTCGTCAATTCGGGATTTCCTTGATTAATTTGAGACAGTCATCTTTACGTTTCCCGCGGCTAGATTCGCGATGCGAGACTCGGTGAACCAATAACTCTCGAGGCAATAAAGCGGGCTCATAGTATTGACATTTAACGCCAAGTAGCGCGATGAAGTCTTAATAAAGCTCCCTCGCTAGTGCCTTACGTGCAAACACCCGCGCGTAAAGCGCTCCCGTGCGAGTATACTTATGAATGATCTTATACTCCATTTCGTTCCTCAGCGTCTTCCAGTCGTACTTTATCGTTTTCATTAACTCTCTCATCTGCGTACACAAAATGCGTTATTCCTGATATGATGCCGCTCAACATACTCTTGTGTAACTATTCCTGTCACTACACAAAAACAAGAAGAGAAACTAATAGTTCAGAATTAGAAACTTTTATTTGCGACCTTTTGAACTTACAGGTCAAAAATATCGCCTCCCTCAGCAGGAATCTGATTTTTGTGCTGAATAAACATTTACTTCCACCAAAAAATCAACATTCCATCCTAAAGGAGCGAGATAAAAAATTTTTATTTGCAAGATTCGAAAGCTCGCAGATAGCACTTGATTCTGAACGATTCTTTTTTGTTTCCGTGTAATCGGACGGCTAACTGCAAGAGTTCGTCTACTAATTCATAGATAAATCTGTTATTTCAATTTTTACGTTGCGATGTCGACTTACCGATTCGGTTTTTATGCAATACACGACGTACTTCAGAATGACGATCAGGGAAGGTATCGCGTAAGACAAAACCTCGAGCAGAAGTTGTAGATTAAATTCGAGTGTGACAAGTGGGAGTAACTGAAAGTTGCTCGATATCAGTCGCGTCAATTAAAAAAGAATGGCGATGAAGCGTAATACGACTCGGGGGATCGGCCGGATCATTCTCGTTCGCTGTGTATTAGGTTAACGATACCTGCAGCGTTGTGTTGGTCGTGACGCAAGCAAAATAAAAAACTCTTTGTATCCGAGTGAACCACACGTTTTGATACGGCCATAAACCGACGGACGACAACATCACCCGATTAATCGTGTAGTATCGACTGCCGTCGAAGTCCATTTTTGCGGCACGAATGACGGTGTATTTTTGACCGGGACGCGAGAGAGAACACGGGAGCGATCATACTCGCTTCATTATGCATGACAATATGTGGTGTAGCAAAAAAATAGAGAGAAAAAGAAAATAGCAGAGTAGTTTGCGGAAGGTGGACCATAAAGCGGTTATTACGGATATCGCTCGGCGCGGCGTGTGTCGCCGAGAAATAGCGGTGTAAATGACATAATTAAAGAAATTACGGCGAGATAGCGCCCGGTGTTCTTTCCCTCGCGCTGTAAAACCGCGACGGTACTTTCTTTATATCTGACGCGGCCACGCAAGCGCAGGAGTCACGCGCATCTTTCGGTCAGTCGACGAGTGCATTTCCGCAGTCGATCTCTGTGATGTAACTTGTATGATACCGCAGACACATCCGGACTCGTGAGTAACAGTTGCACATAAGACACGATGCGCAAGATGTGTATGCGACGTTTTACATTCCGTTCAACTCTCTTTTCGTAGAGAGTGGACTCTCTCGTGGAATTTTCCGAGTAAAACGCGCTGTTAGAATTAATTAATTGCGATGATTGGGTTGTGCATGCACGGTATTTTCAATTTTGCTCGCGGACACCTAGACTATATTTCACTTTTTATAGGGCAGAACTTTTTTCAAAGGTAGTGACTTATTACAAGTTTATATAATATATCTAGATATCTAGATACCAAAAAATGTGTGTTGCTTCGAAAAAAATCGACCACTGAATGTTGAGTGTAAAACAATAGACATTTTAAACCTTACGTGAGATGATTAAAATATCGATCACAAACTTATAACTGGTTAATCTTATTTTACAACCGTACTTGTACATTCGCGACCAACATATCGCTCAGCATATTACATCGTAGAAGGCGTTTTTAAATCACACATGTGTATAATATATACGTGTATATATATATATATATATATATATATATATATATATTGTATTGTGTTTTGTTTAGTACATCTAATTTTGCACATATTTTAACTTCGTCATCACCAGATAAGATCCGATCGTTTTTCATTGTCACAAGCGCTAATGTACTCATACTAACGGGCGATTTCATGCATTGGGTGTTGGCTCGTCGTCGTAAGTTACATTTCATTTGCGAGTCGAGTATATAACCATACAATAAGACAACGACATACTGATTAGCTGAAACAAAAAGTTTCTCTTGTATTCTCAACTTTACTTGCGACAACAATCGCGACTCTCATTGCTATCGTCACAGCTCGAAGATACGCATAAACTCAACGTTTTGTTCAATGATAATATCACTCGTTAATGTGAGGCAATAAATTAAGAATGTGATAAAATGTAATAAGAGAAAGAAACAACTATCTTTGCGTCAAAGCGAGACAAAAATTATATTCAAACACATTTAACTAATTCATATTTTTCGCGCTTTTTGATACAACGCGTATACAATTTCATATTACCGTGGCGAAACCTTCTAATGACGTAACAAGCAAACTTCCGATGATGATCCTGCTGGTCTTCATGCTGCGTTGCAATATGACAAATAATAGTTTTTGAGCGTGTACCGGTGCTGTGCACCACTGTGCGTTGCATCTGAGTATTAATATATGGTAGGTCAACAATTTGGCATATTTTTCCAAGAAATCTTTCGCGATTCTTTATCATAATGAGTTATCGAAACTATCACTGATA
Source organism: Odontomachus brunneus (assembly GCF_010583005.1). Classification (NCBI taxonomy): domain Eukaryota; kingdom Metazoa; phylum Arthropoda; class Insecta; order Hymenoptera; family Formicidae; genus Odontomachus; species Odontomachus brunneus. The sequence continues at coordinate 358,286 of NW_022639509.1, read as the reverse complement.
TACCTACGATTACTATTGACATAATTGAAAGAATATGCACAGGATATTCTTCCTAGACGTGAAAACTGCGAGTGTGTACTCACATTTGTTGAAACAAATATTCACTATGATTAATTAGATCCTGGCCGAAATAGTTGAGCCAAAAGACATAACAGAAGTGAGCGTACACGAATAAGCCGCTCGTAATAATTTCGGACATGTTGTTCATCGTAAGCGCCTCAAAAAGCTGTGGACGACAAATCCAATGACGATTGTAAACGTGAATGCGCCACTTGTAACGTGCAAATTTTTATGCGTATGAAACGATTAACTTCGTGCTATTTCAGAATTATCACTCACACGAAACATATTAACGCTCAAGGACGCCACGCCTAATACGCATAAGACGAAATAGGACGATGCGAATTTATTCTGTATATTATCCATGAATCTTGAAAAGTTAAGAGAATAATTTGCATTATAAAAGTAAAAACAGATGGGTTACTTACTTACTAATGACGACACGCAAATCAAACAAACAATGCTCTGTTACTCTCGGGAACAAGACTCTCTTGTACTTTAAAGTTGCAACGAGTAATTTTGCAGCAAACATCGAGTTTTACTTACTCCAAACATTGCTGGTGAACGTTACAAGCGCTCAACAATTTGATGCAAATTCGGCATTTGTTTTTCGAGGGTGTTCTCTCCGGCAAACATTTGTCGAACGCGCACGTTACGCGGTGACTGCACAAAAATACAAATATCTTTTTACATCATTTGAGAGATAAAAGATTAAAATAATAAAAAGAGAGTCGAGAAATTCACAAAGTCGTCATAATCGTAATACGATTAACACAGAAAAGCATTTACAAATGTTAAAAAGTGTTAAAAAGTGTTAAAAAATGTATTAAGTAAGAACACGGAAGAAGAAGAAGTTTGGTTGAATTCAATCAAGTTCCATTTTTTGTATGTGTTATTTATATATAGATTTAAAATTTTCTCCTTCCTTTAACAATACAGTGGTGCACGCAATTATAAAACATTTATTTGGAATTAGATGAAGAAAACAAAAAGAGAAATTAAGCAAGATATTCGAAATATTTCATATTTTTTACCTGACGATCTCAAACAGTCCACAAGCGTGCTGTACAAATATCATAAACATATTTTCCGTCGCCATGAGCACCGTCATACCCACAAAGCCAGTTATCGTAATAACAAAGTAATAAAGATAGAAATATTTCTGTTGGTCGAGAAAGCATTCTACTTGTATCGGAAATTTTCGTGGACGTGGCTTATCCATCGGCACCACAATATCGAGCAGAATCGGTACGAATATCGTTGAAATAAAAGCGAATGTTCCCGGATAAACTATCGCTGGAAACATTAAAATTTTGCAGACGATGCTTAAAACGAAGGCGGAGATTTTTATTATTCGCGTTTCTAGAAATTCGACAAATTTCATCCTCATATATCTATCTGATTATCTCATTCCATTTTCTCTATAATGAGTAATGCAAGTGCGGTGAAAATTGTGCGATAAGAAAATGTATTTTGTTTCACTTACATCCGGAGAAAATCGTGTAAAACCTCATCTTGTTCGCATATTTCTGTAGTATTTTCAATTCGTCCACATTTTCGATTAAGTTCCAATGATCTCGAATTTGATTAAAAAGCTTCCTCACCTGTGATTACAAGCAACGAGTGTCTAAAGTGACGAACGCACTTCTCCCAGGATACAATTGCTAATTCATCTTCCGATGTTCACTCAATTGACTTACGTGATCCGTTTTGAAATACACTATATTATATTTCAGTACATAAACTATACAAAGGATATTAAACGATAAAACCTCGATCAGCAGCGATGTAGTGTATTCATGCGTGATGAACACTGCGAACTGAAAAAACAAAGAGAAAAAAAAAAGAGAAAAAAGGATCTTGACATAAATCAAGTATAATTTAATCTTTCGCGCGTAGCATTAACGTGAAATTATAAACGTACAAAAATCCGTGTTTTATAACTTATAAGTGACTAGATTTTAATAACAAAATCCGCACGAAACGTCGTGACGCTATCTTATGATTCAATTTTGACAAAAATTGTCATCACTCGCGAATCCCGGGGTTCACAATTTTACTCAATTAGCGCAAACCAATTTCAGCGACTTCGCCAAGTCGCATTTCGCTCCACGCGAGTTTTTCTCTGCGAATTTAATTATAAAAACAAACAGCACGTCTCTGTGAGCGGTCGCGAACGGTGGCCGCGAATACATTGTCAAGTCGAGTACGATCGGAGACACCTGAGCTAATATGGACTCAATGAGAACGACAGTCACGCAGAGCAGCCGGACAATTCGGCGTCCCGGCGTCTGGTAAGGCCACAGGCCGAGCGACACCATTAGATGTCGGGTGAGTCCGTGATACTCATTGTCGAAGAAATCCATTCCGATCACCGGTCGCCGTGATTTTACGCACGCACATTCGCGGGCATTACTATGCGGCCAGATTGCCCCCGTCGGGATATTTTATCGGCTCTTACAATCTCGCTACGTTCATTTTCCGCATCGTAACGACGATAATAGACGGCATTACGGGAAATCATATGCCGGAAGGGCAATTTGTGAATTAACTCACGACCGAGCGGTCTTTAAAGTGAAATTAGATGAGTCATTTGCGACTATCGCGCTGCATAAGCCACCGAGACACCGCTTGCAGCGCAAAATTACAAGCAAATTGCACGTTTGACACGGGCACCGCTGTTGGTTTTCCCTGAACGAGCAACGACACAATACAATCGCAACGTGTCTTTACGCACGCGCCTGGATATCCCTCATCCCGATGGCCGTTCGCGTGGTAAGACCGTCGCGTGTTGCTTCTTTTTCCTTTCAGAAGACACGTTTCGCGACCGTATTCGTCGTTACGCGCGTCCACTATGCGCGGGGAAACAGACTAATCGCGCAACCAGCTTACGCGATAACAGCAGATAACACCAAACGCCAGTTAGATAAGGTGCGTGAAGAAGTTTGATTAGGAATATGATGCATGTGAGTGTGAATGAACGGCAGCGTGTGTGTGTGTGTGTGTTTGTTTGTCTGTTTTCGAAAGGAATTTTACCGAGGAAAAGAGAGGAATTTGATTATTGCGACAAACGGCGTTACAGCACTTTTACATCTCGTATCATAATTCGACGCGTTGAGATTATCGCGACGACAATGACGTAACTCTTGTGAACGAGTCTCGTGCAGAAACAATCGTCGCGTCGTCTTGTGACTCGCGAGACACGTTTACATATTGTGGTTCATAAACTGATATAAATAAGATCGCAGTGGTCGTGATATTCGTCGCTTTTAACGACTGAATTATATTTTTTTCCGACTAGACAATCGGCTATGTTGATACGCGATGCGCTGAATATAATTTGAGGCAAAGAGCTCGGTAATGAAATTAATTAAAATGAATCTCCGGTATCGTCGCTATCGCGTTTATATTCGTCTATGATCTCGTGGTCCGCGTTACATTCAAAACGAGTGCAGCATCGTGAAGTAGGACACGTTAACGAGCTGAAAAAAAGCAAAATTTGTGCCAGTTAAACCACGAAATCCTCTCTGTCGCGTTGTACATTTAATAGTCGTCGCGATCAACTATTACCGAGGCGAAACCTTCCATCGACGAGGCCATCGGACCGCCGAACGTGTTGAAAGTTCTTATCGAGCGTTGCGTATGACGAATAGTAATTTTTGAACGTGCACGAGTGTCATGTACCATCGTGTGCTGTACCGACGCATTTTGACAAAAATGTACTTTATTGCATTTTAGTCTGCCTTCTAATTTTGCGATGGTAATCTCAATTGCATGTATACCAAATAAACAAATACATCGGCGAAATATTGTTCTGTGTAAAAATTGTGGGCAAGTCGTTAATCGGAACGATTTATTATTAGTAAGTGAAACTGCAGCTGCTTCGCAACGTTTTTAATGAATTGCTATATAAACATCAAATTCTTGACGAAAGTATATCACAGAGACGTTCCATGTCTCTGTTGAATTAAAACAATGAAGGTGATAAATACTGCTGTCGCGTGCCATGTGATGAAATGAGAGAAACTTTGATCATAGCAATCGATAGCATTCGTGCGGTAGACGATCGCAGTAGTCCTTGTTACAGATTACGTCTGAGTTGAATAGATGAGCATACAATACGACATTGACATGCTGACGACCTGCAACGAAATTTGCGTGTTGAATGTTACCTACGCCTGACGTACCGTTGTGTGAACACTCATTCTTCTTAATATATTGACACGTAAAGGAAACGTTTATACCGTGGCGAAGCCTTCTAACGAATACACGAATATATTACCGACACAGAACGAGACGTTCTTCGCGCTTCTGTGAAGTATGAACAGTATCATTTTTTGAACATGTGAAGGCGCTGTGTACCATTGTGTGTTGTACCTAAATGGAAACGAATAATTCCCCGTATCCGACAATGACAAGTATTCTGATCTTACCAGAATTAGCTACGAGTTATTCACATACGTCGCGTATTATACTCACGTTTGTACAAACAACTCGGCACTATTGTCAATCAGGTCCTGACCGAAGTAATTGTTCCAAATTATATAACAGAAGTGAGCGTAAACGAACAGGCCGATGTGGATCGCTTCGTTCAGCTTGTCATTTGAAGCAGCGTGTATGAACTGGGACGAAAGAACAACCGCGATTCGCCCTAATCAGAAAGAGATCATTGCGCAGCGACGTTACCAAATGTTTACTTACTCGAAATAGATTAATGCTCAAGGAGGCCACCGCGATACTGCACAAAATAAAGTATGAAACGGAGAAATTGGAGCTCAAACATTTGATAAACCTTAAACGATAGAAAGGAGGTTACACGTGGAATCTTTCGTCTAAATATAATGATAATTTAATTGTCGATAATTTGATTTGTATAAATTGAAGAAGTGAATTTGCACTGAGAAAAATCATCCGATAAAAAATTAATAAACGGATATTTCCGATCAAAATATCGATGAATTTTTCTTATCCATCCAATATATCGATTCATAATTTTTTGATCGATTTATCTGATAAAATGCCATTATGATCGGAAATATATATTAAATTGGATATCCTGGAAAAATTTATTGATATTTTGATCGGAAATATCCTTTTGTTAATATTTTATCAGATAATTTCTCTCCGTGTGCAGATATACGTAACAATTTTCTGGCGAACTTTAACTAACGCGTAGATGCACATACGCTTATTTAAAAGATATCATCCAATACAATTGTTTACGACGCATCACGTCGCTTAAGATATGTTTAACGACAAGCTCGCATATATATTACGCTGTATGAGTCATCCTTAAATTGGTCGATACGTACTCCAGAGATCGTCTGTGGATCTTGACAGCGCCGCACAATCTGACGCAAATATTGCATTTTGTTTTAGACGTGCTCTTCTGTTGCGAGCGATCATCGAATGCGTTCAATATACGGTGACTACGGCAACATCGATAGCAAATTTAGAACTACTATTGACAGACTGGAACCGAAGATGACACGCGCGAAACGCTTAACAATGACGAATGCGATTCACCTGGTAAGTTGGAACAATCCGCACGCGTGTTGTATGCATATCATGTACAATGTTTCGGCGGCTAGTACCACGGTCATACCAAGAATGTTGTATATCGCCAAGTACAAAATGATAATGTAGAAATATTCCTCCTGATCGACGAAGCACTCGATTATGAATGGTATATTATGGCGCCGAGGTTCGCTCAACGGCGCGATAACATTGAGAAAGTCCGGCATGAAGAACAACATAAAGAAAAACAGGCTGCCGGAATATACGATGACTAAAACATAAATCAAATGAATGTGTGGATATGCATCAGTTCTCTTAAAAAATAAGGAACATTGCTTGATGTTCCATAAACATAATCACGTTTCTTATTATGATTAGAAATAATAAATTTCTTGAGACTGTAATAAAACTATAAGTGAAAAACAAGACATATATGAACACATAAATATTTGCAAAACAAGAGATAATTAATTAATTTTGTTTCTTACACCCTCCAAAAAGAATATACAGCCTTCCTTTATTCGCATTTTTTTGTATTATTTCAATTTCCTCGGTGTCTGTTAAAGTGTGCCAATCGTATCGGATTTGTTCAAAAAGGTGTTTTATCTGCCAATCGCGCAGAATGATTTGCTGGTTAGTTTCATTATCGGTGTGAACAGAGCAATGATAATTCACTTGAATAAAGAGATAATAAAGCGACACAGCGCGAGGACATTGTCAAAATTGCAACACCTCTGCACGATAATTTGCGTATCGAGGATGCCGCGAGCGCTAATCAAAATCAATCAAATGTTTGTTCAGCAATGGTTAATTACTACAATACTACAATTACTACAATATTTCATACGTGCGTTGCTGACGATTCTGTCTCGCTGTTGCGGAACAGTTTTATCGACTGAACTCACTTGCTCCGACTTGAAGTAAATCGTATTATATTTGAATACATAAACAACACTGACTAAAGTGGAAGAGAACACTTTGATAAGGAGATCCATACTGTATTCGGTTGTAACGAAGCCCATCAGCTGAAAATAGATTGCCCAATCCGTCCTCCATCGTTTAACGTTCATTTCTTGATATTACTTTGAGTAACGTGCAAGTGTTCCGCGTGTAATTAAAATTTCAACATTTTAGAGCGACTCAAACTCATTCTGCGACAGGACCGATATGTCACGAGACCAATTCGTAAAACCAAATGAGTCTGTTGACATCGTAAAACCGACATTAAAGATAAGTTTTTAAGCATGATGAAACCAATAACGAGTTGTCTGCAGCTTATCAACGAATAACAGGTATATTGTAATTGCACACTTTCAATCGATTTACTACAAGCGAGATCAAAGGCATAAAAACTTGAAGCAATTTTGCCTGGAATATAACTCGAGTAGACTTTTAGAAACGCATACCTGCATCATTAGACCTTGCAGCAAAATAAGACACATCAGAACCATTTGAAACCTTCTGTATCCTATCTTTTGATAAGGCCACAGACCGACCGACGACATGACAAGTCGGTTGATATTGAAGTAACGGGTATTGAATAGGCTCATTTTTTCGTTCGCGCGACGAAATGAAACTGCACAAATATCACAAAAATCTACATAGATTCGTAAACTACTCCCTTTTCTCCTTCCTCTCTGCAAAAACTATTATCAAACTCTTGTCTTTCCGTAGTAAATTTGCCGTTTAGATCCATACACCGCGTGAAGGTAACAATACTATTTAGAGATTATTGTCTCAATTGAGAAATTTTTCGTACTCTTTTGCGAGAAAAACGGAGAGAGCGTCGATTGCCATAATTTTTTTTCTAGCGCGTCTCTTAATTTTCGCTCTCACTACTTCTCGGAAAAGTAGTGAAAAACGGCGCGAGAATAAGAAAATTGTTCATTATTGCGACGTATTATCGCCACAATGCCGTGGAGTAAAAGGGAACGCATTATTGAAGATTGCTCTTCCCCTCTTTCAGTTCGCGCATGCGTTTTCGCGACTCGCTCTCGTCTCGTGTTCGACGAGAGTATCATTCACGATTGGACAATCGGCCGGCACATTTGCCATTTCTATCTGAGAAACGCTTAGGATCGCGTAGCAACGACACGCTAGGATTATTTCGGTGCTCGACAAACGTTTAGTGAGTATATCGTCTCTACGGGAACGATAAGGATCGTAAAGCGCGCAACTGGGAGAAAGAAGCGTGTGACAAAACCCGCGAAGATTCTACGCGTCCTTTTACCGCCTTCCACTAAGCTTTTACGACTCGCGAACACTGGTCCCTCCTAGTAAATTTCCTTAGCCATGTTTTCCCGCGAAACGCCTGCGCGCAAACAGCCCGCACGTGTACGCGCGCCGCAAGGAAATCCCGTGAAACATTCAGAGAGCCTTGTAAAACTATCGCCAAGTCGAAGTATCATTTTCGCGTATCTCATCCCCTACCTCCGCGGTTCGCGAAACTCGGGCAGTCCCAACTGTCGGTACGCTGTTTCCGCTATAAGTTATCGGGGCGCGCGATATACAACGCCGTGCACGCATCCTCGCGAGGAAATCTCGATATTTCATAAGCGCCCTCACAAACCCGACAGAATAAGAATTCGCGAATCCCGCCTCGGGTAAAGACGAGTCGAGGCGAACACAGACCAGTTTGGCGAAACAAACGAATTATTTTTGCCCCGTAAGAACTGCGCAAAGATGTTGATAGTGAATCATTTCTTAAGCTTAAGATCGAGAAAATGTCACGATGCAACAGATCGTCGATGTTATTATCCTCTCATGAAACAATTACTTGCTATTAACATTCTTATTGGCCAAAATAAATTCGCAGTGATTGAATAGCCTGAATACAATTTCGTTTAATTGTGCACGACTCGTGCATTCGACATTGCACACAGCGGCTTCCACGGATTTCCGCTGAAATTCCCCGGGAAAACTAATTCGCGTTCAGCGTTAAGGAGTTTGTTCATCAGGTACGTATTCTTAGGACGCTCAAGAGGTGTATTTTCAGCGGCGCATTAAGGGAGCTACTCGTGAATTTATTACTTGTCGAACAAAATTACGCTTTTATATATCTCTCTCACTATTTAAAAATGATAAATTCAAACGGTGCAGACAAGTCGCGTAAAACATTCAGTTACGAATGTGTTCGATAGATGTTACGTTAAATTTACATGTAAAATTATTAAACTACTAACTTATTAACTACTAAATTATTAACAATTATTAAATTTACATGTACAAAGCATTTTGGTTGAATAAACTCCTAAAGTCGGCGCGACCCGTTTACAGGTGGCGGGCTCTGATAAAACTTTTCGGGACGACCATTGCATGACGGTCGTGTGCAACGTCGTTCAGCCACGCGTGCGGAGAAGTACACGTTGCACGCGTGATGGCGCATACACAAAACGGGACGGTCCAGTGATGTATGCCTCTCTTCGGGGCGCGCTTCACAGCTAGCGCTATGCGCTAGCTGTGTTAGACGAAGCTCCGCCGATGCACTACGTGCATCTCGTAATATCTCAGCATCATCCACCCTTCCTTCCTGCCTCGCTCCCATACTATAGCCAGGCATGCCCGCCTGCCTGCATCCACCCTCTGTCCTTCCGAGAACCTAGCTACATACTCACAGAGTACAACCTACTCTCTGAGTCTACGAACAGCGAACGCGTGGGCGTGCATCGATACGTCGATTCCGTGAACATACGTTCGTTCTTCTGGCCGGATAAGTCGATTGCTGTTACCGGATGCGTGCGAACCATTGGCCCCGCAGCAAGTCAACAAACGAAAGAATGCGAACGATGGAACGCGACGCGCGTGTACACATCAGGACGCTTCGGTGCGCTCCAGCAAGGGGCGGGAGGTATTGTGTACTTTTTTGTGTACTTCCCGTTACACGCGGAAGATACTTGAAGTACGCGCGTCGTGCGTCTGTCGTCAGTTTGGCCTGTATCCTTAAACTTTTATTATCGACGATCTCGTGCGCGCTTTATAATTCGTCATCCCTCCCTGCGATCGATCGTGAAACGTTGACGCGAGAGGCAGGGCACGAAATAATCCTGAGCTGTCCCGAAATAAATCGCGGCACGCGGACGGATCCGGCTGAGGATTTATCAAAAGTCACCCTCTCCGCGTCGCGAAATCCCTAAGACGGCAATCCGACCAGTCGATTCGCTCGCTTATCGTTCGATCATGGCGATGTAGCGATAAAACCGGTTACGAATAGACATCGGCGATTATAAAAAGAGCAACAATAGCCAAACACGAAACTGTGGAAGTGGCGGAGAGGGAGAGAGGGGGAGAGAGAGAAAGGGAGACGGAGATCGTCGGGAGTAGGCGTACCGGAGTCAATACCGAATCGATAAATTGCGATGCTACTTTGAGTCACCCTCAGAGCTCTCTTACGGAGCTCCTAGCCAGCTCGATTTATACGATACGGAGGAATGATTGTTCACTGCAACGGCCGCATCACGATGATCGATCGTTGATGTTTCGCGAATATCGATAGTCCCGTACGCGGCGTTTTTAACACGCTCGCGATTCTCTCGCGTGATCTCGCAAGTACGGAGTCGCAAGGGCTTGCAAAAGTCTGGAGAAAAGTTCTTGGTACGGTTTGACGCAAGTTTCTATTCAAAAAAGCACGAAGCGTTAATTATTATTTGTTACTAGACTCATCTCGAGTCTTTCCACGAAGGACTCGCGCGCGACCGTTGCTTTCAAAAGTCGAATACTCTTTGGTTCTTCGCGGAAATTGCGAAATAAAATTGCGTTATTCTTTTTTTCTCTTTGTACAGCGACCACGATTTTTACTTGACGAAATTAAAAACTACGCAACTCTCAAATACACGCGCACAGACACGTATATGCGCACATAGACAAGGAGCAGCCCGCGACCGAAAATGTTTTTCGCAATATCACAAGCTTACCGAAAGCGCGGATGCATGTGCTTGCTGCATGCGACGTAAATGCAGATGCGAGTGCTGTAAAGCCACGCTTTGATGGCCTGTACTATGCTAAAGCCTCGCAAATATTGCCGCGATATCACTGTCGGGCTTTACGGTAATAATTCAATAAGGAAGTGGATTGATGGCTCAGCGAAAAATCTCGTGGAGAAGAGGAACGACGCGCCTCCACGAAACATCTTCGTCGTAATCGCAAGAAACACGCCAATTTAATCGGAATTTCACACTTTTTCTCGGCTTTCTCTTCTTGTTTCTTCAATGATCTCTCGGGAGAACGTGGCGTTTTGCATCGGCAGCGACATCAACGCCGCATTGTATCGCACAAAACGCGTGTACTCGCGCGCGCGCGTTCTTTTTTCCCTTCCCTTCCCTTATCCCGCACGGTTGTGCGTATATTCGCGAGAAATGGTGGCGTCAGGTACTGGATTTGGTGGCCGGTGTGTGGTACCTTCCGTTCTCCTCACTCTCTCTCTCTCTCTCTTCCTCTCTCTGTGCGCGCCTTCACGGCGCGGCGCATAATACGCGACGTGATTCTTCGTTTTATACTTGGAGCGGTTAGGCCCCTTCGGATGCAGCTTCCTTCCCGAATTTATCGCCCGTCCGAATCGCGGACGAGTCCATATAACCCGTTCATGATCTTGGTTCCCACCTAGCCGGTGCAAAACCTGTGCGCTCGCGCTCACGCTTTCATTCTTGTATAAATCTCATTGAAGGCAATATATTGCACGGTATTCCTTTGGCCCGCTCGGCTCATATCGGCCATTGAAATTTATTTCGCTGACCAGACGCGGGTAAGCGAGATGAATCGTTGCCGTTGCCGCCTTTTAATTTCGTCCCTTATCGTTATTATTGAACGCGCGCGCGCGCACGCGAAATATCTACAGCATGTTCTCCCCCGTTATCCTCGTTCTTCTTAGATACTAGTCATAATTATAGTTCCGGGATATTTCGCATATGTAATGACGTAAAACACGTTAGCATCTCGGTTAAGATTGAAGCTCGAGACGTTAACATCTACCGGTGAATACTCCAATAAGTTCTCTTCTCACACATGACGCCTGCTTTTGATATATAGTTATAATATGAACCAACGAAGAACCAACGATTAAAGAGATTAAAATACGTGACAAGAACAGAGCAGCTCTCTCTCTCTTAAAAATTCACATCGTTTCAAGGTGAAATCTAATTGCGAAGTTTTCATCAGGTGATTTTGATATATATAATTATAATCTGTTAACTTTCGATTAGAGATATGAAGACACACATGACACACACATCCAGTGGCTCCTAAAAATTAAAATCGTTTCCGAAAATAATTTCGCGTAGCTAGATTATCGCATAGTACGTATATCACGATGAGATTTAATTGCGAAGTCCGCAAAGATCCTCGCAATATTTCACGAGAGGCGCGGACAGAAACGAACGTGTCGCGGAACGGAAGGGTGAGGGGGCGAGACGAGCGGGAGTTGTATCTAATGTTCCTTGACGTAACTTTGCGTCTCCTGCAGGCGAAACGACACCGCGGAAAGAGTTTCTGGTACAGGCTCGTGAAACAATAGGCATAACTTCCAACACGGTTGACACGCCGGTTACCGCAAGCCGAAAGCGGCTAATACGGCAAGTTATCCACTTAGAAATCCAACGTAACACCGAGGAAGAGAAGAGTTCTAGGGGGCGGGCGGGGTCGGAGAGGCCGGGAGGCCGTTACCAACTTCGGATAAACCGGGCTAAGTTTCCTGGCTCTTACGGAAGTGCCACCCGAAAACGACCGAGTTTATTCTTCCCGCACGCAACGACAGAGAAATATCGTGGGCATCGATTTACATAACGATTAAGTTAATTAAGCGCTTAAACGTGTTGTTTGCCCTGGAACTCTCTGGGAAAGTAATGTATCTTCGGGAGCTACTGATTCTCGTACTTTCGTGGCGGAAGAATGTTTCCGCAAGATAAATATGTATCAGGGCCACGCGCGAGACGCGAATAAAGGGAAGAGTGGTGGATTTTTGCAATCGTGCCTTACTCCTATTCGATTTTTGTCACGCTATAAATATGTACCGACGATATTCGGCGATTCAACAAGATCCAACATTGGGTTTTGTTAGTCCGCGAGAATATCCGCGATGAGTGGATACGTGGATTGTTGAGTAATTTTGAAACATCAATTTATCAAGCACGGAGGTGAGAATATTTTCACGATATTCCATGTTGTGGACTTGAACGGACAATTCACGTCGCATTAAAACGGTCGACCGTTGATATTTTATCGAAAAAATATTGGACCTGGTCTCGAGGATTTGAGATATCTCGGTGTACACCCGACTTCCGAAGATAAGATACTCGTCCTCTATCAAGGTCGCAGCGCCAAAGTGAACGCTGGCAATTTTCGCGGGATTATCCCGGGAATCTCTTTGCGGGAGTTAGTCTACTACGAAACTATAAAAGAATTCTTACGTAACACCCCGCCATTCTTCAACTTATCTCACCCACTTACCTCGTACAACACCGACTACACTCGGCGTGAGCATTCCTCTCCCTCGAATTAAGAACACTCATACGTCACGACCAGAATATCGTGCACTTACCTTACGTGTCTCCGAGCGATGTCATTCACTCTTTTATTATATTTTATATACGAATGGATCACGAGTCGCGGAAAAAAAATTCGAAGGGTGTCTTCGACGTCTCTTGGGAGCGTGACTTTCTTCGAGGCAAACACATTTCCGGGGTGTTCCGTAACGAAAATGTGAAGGGTGGGCGATGCGGGAGGAGAAATAGTGTATGCAGACGCGGGCCAATATCAAAAGTTCGCTTCCGTTGGGGCCCGTGGAAAGGAGGCGGTGACACGGCTGCGTCAAGTAAGTTGACTTACGACGAAATTGGTTTCGACGCGTGTCGGCGAATGTCGAACTTTCATCGTGATATCTCCACATAGGTAACACCTAAGTGGCATGGTACAGTAAGATATGCCAGAGGAGTTCGTTTTGAGTTCTAAGAAATTTTTCATGCTGTTCTTTTTTTCAATTTCAGGCTCCAGGCGCATCTCTCCTTCCAGAGTTAGAAGTTCAGCATATCCTTAACACCGACAATCAGTGCAGACGACAACGCAATGAGTAGAAGTGGCATAAAAATGATAAAAATCACGATTCGAGTATTGTTTACGTGTATATTTGCCGCAAAGCGACGATTGCCATCACGATTCTTTATGTAACGGGTGCAAAGTACGTAGATCGGTAAAATAAGCGCGTTAAGATAACGTTCACGTTATTAAAAATAATATACATGTAGCGTATATTTTATATACACACATTATACTGTATCACATATATTGTACAATTTCGTATTAAATTATAATTATATAAGAATAAAAATGAAGAATTAAAACTTAGACTAGAAGTAATTTATTTTTACTATCTCCAGGTATGTTATATCTTCCTGACACCAAAATGCGAGAAATCGGGAAATTAAAAGGAATTTGCAAGTTTCCAAACTTCCCGCCAAAACCCCGCACTACTTCACTCATTATACTCTCCCCTTATTAAATTACAAAAAATGTGATAAATCATAAAATTAAGACAAATTTTTCAAATATAAATGGTTTTCAAATAGTCCTTCAAATTTCCCACCGAAAAATCATGCTACTTCCTTATCCTGTTTTTCTGATATCAAATTGCGAAAAATCGCGATACAGAGAGAAATATCCATTTTCAGATTTCTTTCCAAATTTCCCGCCGAAAAATCGTTACCTCCTCGTTCATTATGTTTTCCTAATATTAACTGTGAAAAATCGCGAAACTGAGAAAAATTTGCAAATTATGTTTTCTTTTTAAATTTCCCGCCAAAAACTCCTGTTGCTTCTTCGATCATCATGTTCTCCTGATACCAGAATGTGGAAACCAGATTTTTCCGATTTCGAGGATTTATATTAGGAACATAGAATGTGCAAGGAGGTATTCCAAGTTCACGCCAAAAATTCGTGCTACCTCTTGGATCTTCATGTTCTCCTGATACCAGAATGAGAAAATCGGTAAACTTTCACCAATTTCAAGGATTTGTACCAGGAACATAGGATGTGCAAAGAGGTATTCCGAATTCCTGCCAAAACTCCTGCTACCTCTTGGATCTTCAAGTTCTCCTGATACCAGAATGCGAAAATCGGTTCTCCAATTTCGAGGATTTGTATCAGGAAAATAGAATGTGCAAGGAGGTATTCCAAGTTCGCGCCCAAAATTCGTGCTAGATTTCTTCAATTTTGAGGATTTGTATCAGGAACATAGGATGTGCGAAGAGGTATTCCAAATTCCCGCCAAAACTCCTGCTACCTCTTGGATCTTCATGTTCTTCTAATACCAGAATGCGAAAATCGGCAAACCAGATTTCTCCAATTTCGAGGATTTGTATCAGGAACATAGGATGTGCGAAGAGGTATTCCGAATTCCCGCCAAAACTCCTACTACCTCTTGGATCTTCATGTTCTTCTAATACCAGAATGCGAAAATCGGCAAACCAGATTTCTCCAATTTCGAGGATTTGTATCAGGAACATAGGATGTGCGAAGAGGTATTCCGAATTCCCGCCAAAACTCCTACTACCTCTTGGATCTTCATGTTCCCCTTATACCAGAATGCGAAAATTGGTAAGATTTCTCCAATTTTGAAGATTTGTATCAGGAACATAGGATATGCGAGGAGGTATTCCGAATTCCCGCCAAAACTCCTGCTACCTCTTGGATCTTCATGTTCTTCTGATACTAGAATGCGAAAATCGGTAGATTTCTCCAATTTCGAAGATTTGTATCAGGAACATAGAATGTGCAAAAAGGTATTCCGAGTTTGCGCCAAAAATTCGTGCTACCTCTTGGATCTTCATGTTCTCCTGATACCAGAATGCGAAAATCAGATTTCTCCAATTTCGACGATTTGTATCAGGAACATAGGATGTGCGAAGAGGTATCCCGAACTTCTGCTACTTCTTGGATCTTCATGTTCTCCTGATACCAGAATGCAGAAATTGATAACCAAATCTCCAATTTCGAGGATTTGTATCAGGAACATAGAATGTGCAAGGAGGTATTCTGAATTCGCGCCAAAAACTCCTGCTACCTCTTGGATCTTCATGTTCTCCTAATACCAGAATGCGGAAACAGGTAAACCAGATTTTTCCAATTTCGAGGATTTGTATTAGTAACATAGGATATGTGAGGAGGTATTCCGAGTTCTCACTAAAAACTCCTGATATCTTTTCGATCTTCATGTTCTTCTGGTACTGAGATACGAAAATCGAGATGCAAACGCAAATTTTGTAGAATTATGGGTCAGTAGGAGTCGAATAACAATAAATATATGATTTATATTTGAATAATAAATTTTATTTATCTTAGAGCTATAAAATATATACATATGCATAAACATCTACTGAACTACACATGTATTTATGTTATAAAGGATAACGTAAGATTTAATATTAATAGAGACAAATATATAAATATCGTAAATTTGATTCTATGTTTTTTTAGATTTTCCTATGTTTTTGAAGATTGTGATCGTAATTAAAGATCCGTTTTCATGTGACGTTATATGGCTAATTTAAGTCATTTTTGTATGAAGGAAGTACAAATATAGATTGAGAGTCTTATGAAGCTATAATTATATTCGTCAAATAATAATGTACTATAAATACTGACCTAAATTTCAATTCGGGGAAGAAATATCTTCTTGTTTGCGGTGATTTCGTTAAACGTCCGTTATAATAGGAAATATCCTGTTTAATAAATGATATGACACATCTAATAATACTCGATACATTATTGGCCATCTTCTCGCGTCTTGACCTGGTTTTCTAATTTCGTATCTTATTTGCTCCTTCGTGATATGTCGGATAATCACGGCACTGTCATTTATGTAAATACGATTAGAAACTGTAGCGCGCGGAAGCGAAGTAAACGAGCTGGACGAACGTAGTTATTATAATATTTTATGGTGTTTATTTTTTACTTAAAAGTTACGGTTGCAAACGGTGACTCGCGTGAAATGCACTCGCGTACAATACACGAGCAATGAGATCATCCATTTTCACGCGATCAATCTACGACTGTTGCTGCTCATCGCGTTGCCCTGCAGCGATCGTCGTAGTAAAGACGCGCTTGATCTCTGAATGCAAACCCTGGAGAGATAGATGCACTAGAAGCGTAGAAATAACGCGCTCATCTACACACATCTACACTCAGAACGAACTCCTTTAAGATAGCTCTCTGTGTACATCGCCGTGCCTTCGCAGCCACGGGCTGCGAAGAAAAGCCGCGAAAATTCCGCGCGTGAGGTACGTGCCGGAGAAACACCACTCGCACTTGCAATTTCGTCGAAATACAGAGGTTCATCCTGCGCGTTGAAAATTACCTTCCACACGCAAAAAAGCTTCAGTTGGTGCAACCAAATAGGAACCAACTAAAAATTAGGTGATCAGAAGCGATATCTCTGTTATGAAAACTAATATTTCTGTTGTCGCAACCGAAAATATTCGTCCGAACATTCAACGATATTAGAACTCGGTTGAGGCAACTGAGAACAATTGACTATATAGAAACCTCATAAAGAAATTTTTCTATTCCTACAGCCGAGTTTTCGTCTGATCCCTGAGCAACCGAAAATTCGGTTGGAGCGACAGAATTGGTTTTTCCATGAATATCGAACGAAACGTATCGCGCGAAATGTCAAATGTTATAAAAATAATGCGATATTAACGGAAAATCAATTTTTCCGAGCAATCAATACGTAACATATTAAGACGTAAATATTGAATATAACAAAAATAATACGATAATGATGTAAAATCAATCTCACGCGAGCAATTGATATGAAATTAATTAAAATTGACGAGAGCTACTTTATGATCTGCTACTTTATGATGTGCGCAAAGAAGATGAAGTTTGCGCATGGATAATACGTCTGACTCGGCGAGATCCTCTCACCGCGATCGACGTTCGCCAGATTCCACGGGATAATTGAAACGAACGCTCAGCGGATAATTTGCGAAGAGTAATGCGCGTGTTCGCGCTGAATCCATCGTTACAGCGCGAGCTTCACTCGCGTATAAGCGGCGGCAAATAAATACGAGGTCATGCGATTTATACGAAAACGGCACTTACGATATCGAAGTCCAGGTTCTCGGCGATCCAGTCGCGCCCTTGCTTGAACTCGTCGTGAAGACCCATGATGTAAAGGGTGTCGAGTCCGTCGACGATGGTCGCGCCCATGTTGGAGGCCCCGAAGATGCTGGCGCTGTGACCCCTCTTGGAGATCGGTCGCAGTTCGTTCTTTCCCCACGCGTACCGCACGTAGTTGTCCCAACCGTGCTTCATCATCTGCGTCAATCAAAAAGAAACAAGTGCAATTACTTGGCGCGCATCAACATTTCTTACTTTTACCATTACATTTTCTCTTTAAAGTATGTTCTTAACTAGCTTCGTGATCATGCATCATAACAGTATATCAGTCGTATGTCACAGTGGCCACTAATTTTGATATTATAAACGATACGCGTACCTTTCCTTCATAAGAAGGAATTATACCTTCAAGTATAAGAATTTATGTCTCGTGGAGAGGTTCCGGCATCGTGCGACGTCTTGTATTCATAATTAATCGCTCCACACGAAATATGTCTAAAATGTAGTTATCAGATGCCGACGCCGAGGAATTCGGTGTCCTCCCAGCGGGACTAACAGTATACGCGTGAGTCGAAGTAGCGAAGAGCATCGAGTCTCTAGGATGGCAGCTGTGAGAGCCGTCCTGTGAATAACAAATATATTGCCCAGCCCAGCCGTTCGTTGACCATTATTTCTGTTCCCCTTGATTTTTCGAGCCATTTGCCGGGCACCCGCGACCGCGGTCGCTTCATCACGTTTTTATGACGGCATTATTTAAGGGCAATATAGTATCGAGAGGGTCCGGCACCCTCGATCTCCTCTCTTCTTGGTTGTGGTAATAACAAGAAAAAGAGAGGGGAGACAGCGGAAATCAGAGACCGCGAAGAGCCGCGAGATTACGAGGAAACAGGAAGGATCGTTGCGTCGCCGTACAACTCGTTCTCGCGTAGATTGGATCTTTTTTCTCCGGCTTGTCGTGTCAATGAACCGCGAGAGGTGTTCAAACGGGGGTGAAACCCTACACGGCACATACGTTCGCGCTATTATTCCGAGACACTCCATCAAAAGCTGCTGATGCGACGAGAAAAATCCCTCGAGCCATAGATTACTGAAAAAGGGGTGATAAGTTCGTACAGAACCTCTCGGAGAGGGTGGAGTAGCCGCCGCAGCAGATCGAAGAGGCAGCGTGTCGCGACGAAGATGCGAAATTCCAAGGAGCGCGAGGAGAGGACGGACGATGAGCGTCGCGTTATTACGACGGCTTAAGGAGGGCGGCTTGGCGATGCGGAAAATTGTGGAGGATGATCGTGTGCGAGTTGACGGCGGCGGCGACGTCGCACCGTTCAACTCTTTCCGCCATTATCCGCGTAATCGCGGATAATTTGTTCCGTGGAAACCGCGGCGAATGCGCGGCACATGGTGGACTCGTGGCCGGTAATCTGGTTAACATCCATGTTAGGATTAAACCATTAGCCTCGGTGTCGGGGACCGACCGATCGAAAGGAAGACGATGAGGAGAGCGAGAGAGGCGACGCGCGGGGACAACAGAGGGATGACGAAAGAGGGTGCGAGGTGGACGGCGGCAAAACCTCGTGTCGGACGTGTGGCCTCGTTCAATTATTCTCTCTTTGTTACGTCACTTCCGCGGTAACCGGATTCTCCAGCCGGCTCGTCCGGAAGGACCCCGCTCCTTTTTTCGCTTTTGTAATCCAAGAGTAATCCATTAGAACCATTTAATGCGGTTAAGCAGTAAGTACCGGCGCGGGAGAAAAACACTTGGCACGGCGAACGTGCGAAATACGTGCGCGCTCGCTCGCTCGCGAGGGAGAGAAGGAGGGAGAGAGGTGTCTGTTTTAATCAGTGGTAGAATTATGCGCGTGAGGTTTATGTTTTGATTTATTCACACTCGAGGAACTCGAAACGTCGACGTGCCGACGTTGCACTTGGAGTGCGTTTGATAATTGGCCGAATGTGACCGAAGAAGGAAATTAAAAAGTGCCGTACATGACGTGGGACTTGGTGTTCTTCTCCGTGGGTCCCGAGTTCTCTTTATATTCTCCCTCTTCCTCTTTGATATAATATCTCCACCGAGATCTAAGAGAGTTCATTATACGTATAACTCTATATAATATAAAAACTAGTTCTCTCGAGTAAAAATGTCCCACACGCACGCGTCTGACTGGATGTCATTTAATCCACTAGCTTTTCGGCTACATCGCGCAAAGGTTGAATATAATTTTACGTTACTGTGTGCATTCATTAAATTCAATTGCACGGGTCGGGGAGAAGCGCGTATTTCCCGTACGTACCTCTCGTGAATGTCACGAGATCAAAAACCGCGTGGTCGCTGGCATTTGGCTACAGTTGAATTCCGCGCGATTTGACAGTATTTTTCTAGCGTCTAAACCGCGTCTCTAATTAATCCGCGCTCATGAATGAATTCATTATTTCACGTACATTACTCACGCGCAGGCAGGTTGCGGAGCATCGCGGACGATATGAATTTTGCAGGGCACTCGTGGGAGCTCTCGCGCGTTTTGAAAGCGAGAGAGAAAATATCCCTTCAAATTGCCTGCGCTCCACGCATTTCCATTAATAAACAAAATGCGCGCGCCGGTAGGGAGAGGAAAAGCAGCCTCGGCGAAAAGAGACTGAGGGAGATCGCGCGCGCGCGGGCGCGCTCCGTCGGCCGATTGAGTATGCATGGTACACAAACAAAGCAAAAGCTCGGGGGATACTCCGAGGGAGACGTACACACAAATGCGCATCGACTGCTCGCCGGGTGAACGTATGTGTGTGTGTGTGTGTGTGTGTGCGTGCGCGCGCGCGCGCGCGCGCGCGCGGGGTGTATCGCCGATACTGGCGGCACGTATAAGTGTACTTAACCGTGGCGCTTTTATTTCCTCTCTTTATTTCCCGCGGTTTTCAATTTACGTTATTTATTGCCCTCCACGACCGTCCCAGTCGCGTCCCGCCGCGTCGGCGTCCCACCGTGATTTTGTGAAAGCATACCAACCCTCCGTCAACGTGCGAGCGCGCACGTACAGACACACGTGTGGACGCAACACATGTGGAGGCGCATAGGCGCACATCAAACGCGCGCGCTTTCCACACCGACAACACCGACGCGCGGCTCCTGTACACACGATATCCTTTTTTACCCGCGCCATGGTGAACCTGTCGGAGGATCGACGTCACGAAGCCCTTTAAAAACGTTCCGCGCTTGTCATAAAAATCTAACCGCGCCCGGGCAACGTCACGTGGAAAGAGGCGAATTTAGTTTACGCGTTGCACCTCTGCGAGGAAAAGCCGATCGCGACAGATAGACAGAGAGAGAGAAAGAGAAGTTAATATTTAATAGAGGGACAGATAAGCGCACGCCAAACTCACCGAAGGAAAGGAAGAAAGAGAGCGCAGAGAAGAAGAAAGACGACAAGGGTGGTGCGCGGGGAAATGAAGTTTCGCGCGAAAGAAAAATCCTTTCCCGGATTGAAATTCTCAATTCCAACTTTCAGACCCGCCCGGTGCGGTTTCACCGCGCAATGAGTGCAGAGTTTCACTTCCAACGATCTTTCAGCGACTTGAATCGACCCGGCCAAGTCGCGCTGCTCTTCGCGTGAGTCACGTGCGCGTCTTCCGCGTGTGTACACGTACTTTGATATCGGAATGCACACCTGAGACGGCGCTCTCAGGTCGTCACGGCGGAACGCGCTCAAATTACGAGATCATTACCGGGAGTCTCGTTAAAGCGCAAATACGGTAAGAGTGTGTCGTCTCCACGATGTCTCCGCGCGGTTGGAATGCGGTTACGTTTGAAGAGTTGCTCGTGCGAACGTCGCCGTCGCACGGAACGTCATCACAGGAAACGAAAATTTAACATTTATACGACGGCACCATTGCGTGAAAGAACGTTCTTGTCGACCCTGTCGGCCTCTTATTAAATTGATAACGTTATCGCGCGGCGAATTCGCGAACGACGTGCTTCTCGTTATCTAATTATTATCCATTTATCACACAGGTGTCCGAAGTTTCGCGAAATTGAACACACAGCGGCGAGGAGGGCGAGCGTGTACGTATTGCGTGTGGCCTGAGCGCGGATGCGAGAGAAGCGACACGCCATTAGGACCAAAGGGCATTGTGGAAAATTTCGCTCTCGTCTCAGCCGCCTCTCGCTACAGACTCGCAGCGGGAACAGCAGCAGCTCGGCATAATGCAGCGAGTCTAGCTACAAATGACCCGAGGTATGTGGTACCTGCGCTCTCAGTCTAGAGGGTCAGAAGTGCACCAAGGGAACGAAAATAGGGAGCAGGAGACGCATAGCGAACATTAAGCATGCCCTTTTAATTCCAAGTTCCGCTTTTCTCACATCGCGCGACAGCGTTGTTTTAGCTTGGTAGTCGGAAAGACATTCTTAGCGTTCAGAACAGGACCGCAGTTCGATATGCATTCAGAACAGGATTCCAGTTTAAGCTTATTCTGTAACTTTCAGCGATAGTGTCGTTACGATATCGTCGCGCAGTTTCTCTACCACACTGAGAGAAAAGAATATCTGAGAAATAAAGAATATTTGCGATAGGTACTAATAAAATATCTATTTATATTAATCTATATACATATATTAGAATGTCTGTCTGTCTGTCTGTTTCCTACAAATGCCTAAACTCTTTGACCAATTTGTGCCAAATTTTGCATAGTTATTCTCTAGAACCTTGGGGAAAATATAGGCTATTACGGAACTTGAATATACCTCACTTCCTCTCTCTGATTACATTTCCTTAACACTTTGTGATAACCTAGATAACGCCGAGTAATTTAAGCTAGTATAAAATATTTTTCAAATAAGAAAATATACATTTTTCTTAAAATTTCGACTTTTCATGAAAGCAATTTAGATTTAAGTATTTAAAAAATTTAGATTTAAGTAAATATATTACTATATAGTATCCACACACACACCGAATAAATATTTTCTATTTTTCAGATGTATTTTTCTTCCGTATATTATACCTACGTAACGACATAGCTCGATACGGTCGTTAAGAAGTTACAGAACAGATCTACAAGGGGAAGAGGAATGAGCGATCTTTCACACAGCGGAGTTTAATGTAATTACCGCTTTGTTTATTATTACTCGGTAAGCCGCACATTGTGCGAGGATTCCTCAAACTAGCGAATTATTCTTCGATAAATAGGACCAATGAAACCTACATCTCCCGTGTCTCTCTCTCTCTCTCTCTCTCTCTTACATCATTTTGGGATCCACGGTTTACTTCGGCGACGGCTGCGTCTTCTCTCTGCCTCGTCTCCCTGTCCCGCTTCGCGAGAACTCCGCACTTCTATCATTATCCTATCCTGCCTCCCTTAACTAGCATCTGTCATTAAAGGAAGCCGCCGCCGCCGCTGCCATTGTGCCCAACTCGTACGAGCCAGTAGACAATGCGACTTTGTCGGACTCCCGCGGCTGTTGTTCACGCCGTCGCTCTCGCTCTCTGTCTCGCCGGTGTTCTCTATCGCGAAATTTCAGGATCTCTCCGTGAGCGCTGATCCGCGATGAAAGGAATAACCTCGCCGTAGTCACCGTCACCGACGAAACGGCACGTGGAGCAACGCAGCCGGCGAAAGAACGTTATCAACGGCTACTGCTCCGTGAATTTTGCGATGAACAATATGAGCTCTCGACTCGACGTAATTGAAACTACGTGTGCGCGATACGTGTTTTCGCGAGCTCTTTAATTTCTACGGTCGTCAAGACTCCTCGTCACTCAAAACTGCAAACGAGTAGATACAGCAGAACTCGAACAAGACGTTTAGCGTTTAGCGTTTGAAATTTCTCGTTAATTCGCAATTTTATACTTTGTAAAATAACAAAGAAATTAAATAGTTGTTAACGAGATATAAAGGAAAATAGTCGAGAGATACGCGCCAAGACCTTTACAAATGTGCTTGTTTTATCGAGTTTTCTTTTACAATATCCTGTGATCAATTCCACTCATTTCTTTTTTCCAAATATCCTGTGGTCAGTGGTGGCAGTGGTGGTAGCGACGATTATTCCGAGCTCGAGAAGGTGAAAATTTAATATCGGATATGCGCGATTAAACGAAGCCGATTAAACGTCTTGAATGTGCCGGCATGAAAAATACGCGAGCGTTTACCGCGAGCGCGGCCGCCCTGGCGTGATAATGGACGGTCACGCCTACCGCATTAGCTCGACTAAAAACAATTAGTCTGATGGCTAGCCGCGGCGTTTCCCCACTCGGAATTATTCGAGAACCGCGACGTAACGATTTCCCGCGTCTCGTCGGAAATCACCGGTCACGGCGATGAGTTTGGCCGGCGTCAGCGCGGCAAGCGATCACGACAAACACGCCGCGAACTGATTTAAATCACTGACGTTATCGACGTGTTATTACAGCGTTCCAGTCGCTTGTTGGGAATCTTTTATCACGGCGACAAATGACAGACAAGACAAACCTGTCATGTGTGTCATGTAGCCACAAATGGAGCGATAAAACGCGAAGAGCAGCTACATATACTCGCCTTTTACGATGATTATCTGATAACTCGCGATACTCGAGGGGTCTCCGTAACGTTTACAGAAGCGGAAAGGAGAGGTTGCACTTTATCTCGGAAATTGCTCTCTCGAGTGAAAATAAAACTCGACGAATATTTATCGCTTCTTACAATGATTGTCTACAAAGTTCGAAGCGCTTCGAACAATTCCAGAACACCGCTCTGCGAAATCCGTCTGTCAGTCCCGCGTAATTAAACAGAAATGAGTGTTGCGAAACGCGCGAGCAGTCGCGCGCGCGCGCACTACAAAGACCTTTAAAGTTTACGAGTCAAATTATGTATCGTTAACTTTACGAACGTTAGGCGCGCGCGGGATAGACTTACAATTAGGGAAATCATCGCTCTTGCTCGTAAATTGTATGTAATCATTGTCCCTCGGCGAGAGACAGAGAGAAAGAGAGACAGAGAGAGAGAGAGAGAGAGAGAGAGAGAGAGAGAGAGAGAGGGGGAGGAGGAAAAGAGACTTACCTCGAGCAATTAACTTTCCTTCCTTCCTTTCTTTCTATCCTTTTCTTCACGCGTGCACGGCCGTTTCTCGAGAGGAGCGCGATTAAACGCGTATCGTAAGGTGGAGAGCGGGCGCTTAATTGAAATCCATTTTGAACGCGGTGCGCGGCCGCGTTTCGTAAGTTATGTCAGTCCACTGGTAAATTGCTTCGTTTGGAACGAGCGCCTCCGGACGATATATAACCCATAGATAACTTGCAGTCGGGCGTTATCAAACTGCGAGTCAGTTCACCGCGGAGAAACCTCCTCCACAATGTTACAGCCACGCGCGCGCGCGCGCGCAGCGTATTCTTGCACAACAACATGAGTTATGTCGCGTGCGCGATGTGTGATGCCGTTAGTTTTTCTTATCCGAGTATTTGTATCATGCTGTTCGCTTTCGCGTGTGTCTTGAAAACGATCGTGGCCATGACAGTCATTTTGCCAGAGCAGTAATCGTCTTGCATTGTTTTCCTCTTGAAAGAGGACACTATCTCTCTATCTATTCGAGACGATTTCGCGAGAGGAGCAATGATTTCGTTTCCCGGTTTACTCTCCTCTGTTTTTGGACATTTGTAAGTGTTCTGTATCGTAATCGTAATACGAGCGTGTAATTAATGTAATTCCCAGCTGAAGAGATCGATTTTTAAATGCGTCAAAGAGAGAGAGAGGGGAGGAAAAGAGAGAGCAGATGGATCGTTTGAAAGCTCGCGCATATTCAAGAAGTTGCGAATTAACGATCGCCCGTGGCCAAGCGAAAGAGTATCTACGATATCGAAGGCACATCAATCACGAGTCGCGTATGAAAGTCTAACGGGATTATCAACGGCTCTATCGTTCGTTTCGAAATATAAGATAAAGATGGAAATGTCCGTTTTATGACAGCAGACGCGATGATCGCGAGTCAATTAACTTGCCCATCGCGATGGGACCTTTCCTTCGACGAGCGAGCCGCTCGTCAAACGTTACGTGTCACACGTGTCATGCGCGGAGCAAGGCTCGATTAAACTCTAAATTGAGATGGTTACGTTGCGAATCAACTTAGTCATACGAGGATACGTCATAGAACGTGACACATCCCGAGCGATCCAGCTTGACACTTCACGAGACAGTTATCCGTCACTCGCGCGCTTTTTTCCTCTCCTGGCTGTCGGTTACTCGAAAGTTAATCGATCGAGCTCCATTCGCGGATTTCAGTAGTGCGTTGCGATACGACCGACCGCGGAAACTGATTAATTTCGCAGCCAAGGATCGAAAGTTCGCGTGGAAAATGCGCGTTCTTTGCATTATTAATACTCCCCTCCCTCTCTCTCTCTCTCTCTCTCTCAATTTTCCTACACACATCGAGCAAATTAATTTTCCCATCACGAAAATATTCATTTATGTTTTCATGAATACACAATTCCGTAACGTAAGTTTCGTGTCGAAACGAATCACGAATGTATGCACGGTTGGCATGTTTGCAGGTTAATTGCTCTTCAGCGAGAAAGAAACTATATTAATTACACAGTTATACGAGGGTGGTCTGAAAAGTTTCCGACCTCAACGTGAAGATAGCAGCACTTGTAAATAAAAGCTAGTGAATTTCGTTGTTCATCTGTTGACAGTTACTCACCGAAGT